>NC_041388.1:684329245-684364726 GCF_002162155.2 Triticum dicoccoides
CTTTGCAGGCGTCCGAACCGTTGCCACACCCGCTTCTGACTGTTCTGGCCCACCCAAAACACCCTCCCTCGCCCGTGCCCCTTTCCGCCCGAAGTGGTCAGCGCCGCTCCAGAGCACTAGTGCCGCATTCATGCTGGCTCAGAGCGATGCGGCCTCTCTGAGCCAACATTGAAGCGCCGTGCCAACCAAGAGTGCCACCCGTGTCGTTTCCCGGTGCAGACAACTCCTCCGTGCTCAAACACAACCCATCATTCCACCTCCCTACATTAGACATGCGCGATTGCCGAGGAACCTACTCATGTGCCACTCGTCTGTCTATCTGTCGCCCACCATTAACCACCCCGCCATCCGTCGACTATTTAAACTCCAGCTGCGGCCATAGCCGCATTCATCCTCCTCCGCTCACTTTCTCCTCTCCACACCACCCCCGCCATAGCCTCCTCGAGCTCCAAAGCCATTTGGGACAGCCTCTCGTCCGAGCAGAAGACGAAGATGGATGCCATTGCTGCCGACAGGTAGACGGAGGTCGGTGTTGCATACGTTCCAATGGAGAACATGGCCGACGACGAGTCGGCACCACCCTCCTATCTAGTCCATGCCGACATCACCATGCGCCAGGCCCATGCTCACTACAACGAAATGTTGTGGGCCGAGCGGCAGGCCTTTTGCTCCGGCAGGCACTGGTCGACCAAGAGTACAACCTCCGTCTCCTCGACGAGCACCAGTGCGCAGAGGAGTAGCTCGCCGCCGGCACGGCGATCACGCCGGACATGACGTTGCCGAGAAGGATGGGTTGGACGAATCCTATCGCACCGCCCGCGACATCCGCCGCGGCTGTTGCAGTACCGCCAGCATCGGGCGGAGCTAGAAGCCGTCTTCAAGGAGATTGACGAGGCGGCGGGCGAAGTCTACCGCAAGAGCGAGGACGAGGACAACGTTGCCAGCTCCACCACGACCACAAAACCGGCAGGTCCAAGGGCACCACTGGCAGCGGGGAAGATTAGAGCATGGGAGGTTGTCGGCGCTCGGGTCCCAGGAAGGCCACTGCTCTTTCGGTCCCGCTGAAGCCAAGCTTGGCGGGCTCATCATCGTCGGTCGATTAGCTGCTGGCGGGCTGCGAAGGCGGATGCGGAGATTCATTTTCCCGGGCTCATGGCCGTCCGGAGATGGGGAACGGGCATTGGCGGTCATTTTAGGCTAGGTTAGGTTATATAAAAATTATCCAAGTATATGTGAATATCATCTGGGTTGTTTAATTGTGCATGTGTTGTATCCTTGTTCTTATTCCAACTTCTTCTATCAACGAAAGATACACAAACTTTGCGTATCCATAAAAAAAACTTATACTTATTAATTTTATTAAATTTTGGTAAAAATATAAACCAACATATGCGGATAGCTTTGGAAGGCTACTTTCCGCATCGGTGTCTGGCCCATAGAGGGATGCCGTGTCCGGTTTACGGATTGGCGTTGGAGATGCCGTAGATAAACCAGAGTATTACCTCAGGTGTTTCTCCCTGGCGATGGTGCCGTAGGTGCGGACCAGCAGCGTCCGCTTCGTCAAACTTCGAAAGAGCTTCAGCTAGTTGGCCGTGTGGTGTGGGTGTGCAATGATGATAATCGTCGACGGCATCATGAAAAAGACGTGACCTACCTCCGGTGGTGGGCACGCACGCATCGCGTTCGCGCCACAGTTGCCTATAGGCTATAGCCAGCCATGCGAGTAGGGGGGTCCCGGTGGGGAGTGGGGTGGTGTGGCCCTTTCCCTATTTGTATCGGCTTCGTTTTGTTAACCAAACACGCCTTAATTCCGAAAATAAAAATAGCAGACAGGTGAAAAACAACTGTGCGTCCTCATAACCTCAAGCTCATGTAGATGCTTGCAGCATTTGTTGTTTTATTTCAGCATTGGTCTCTTTATAACAATGAGCCCCCTCTTCAATTTCCATTAAGAATACGACCTTTGATTTTTTTTTTCCGACAAAGGGTGAATTTTATTCATTCAAAATGAAGTATCAGTGGATACAAACACCATGACCACACATTCGACCTTTGCATAGTTAAAATGCACACAGTCAACACCAACACACATAAAAAAATAAACACACCGACAAATAACAAAGTCACACAAGACCAAAGCTATGCCTAAGCGATGAAAATAATAATTCCTCAAGGGAACAAAATAACGATTAAAAAACTACATTTGCGACTATTTGGGCACCAACAATTTCTTGACATGTAAGGACAGGGAAGTTCTTCAACAACAACTTCTTCAGAAAGAGAACGGTGCTCAAGCGCCGCCGTCATTGGATCCAACCACCAAAGGTCATATTCTAAGTTTTCACTTCGAAGAACAAGGCCGAGCATATCCGAGCAATACCTTCAACAAGGTAATGACACAAAAAAATCGTCATTGACAGGTATAACTAAATCAGGTCAGGCCTAGGGGTTTTATCATTGAGCTCGAGACCGGATACTCAAGAAGCACCACCAATTCAAAGTGAATCATGTGTTGTCGCTACCATTTTTTCGCTATCCAACAGCTACATGCGATGCACTAGAAAGCTCATCGCCGCCGCTCCATAACCATACCCTCTACTTCAAGCAGTTGTTCATAAGTTGCACCTCACCACCACAAAGGAGCCTTCCGGGTGCATCCTGCAATGTAGATAGTACAAGCCACCGACGGCAACCACCGGATCTAGAGAGAGAGAGAGAGACAGAAGCTCTCACAAGATCTTTTGATGGCCACCACAATCCATAGATAGGGCGCCGCCCCGGGCCGACCGGAGTGGCCACCACACGGACCAACACCGACTATGGAGCAGACCTCCACTCACTGCCACCTTACAGGTCGAGCGCATGGTGGCAAATGAATGCCAACGTCCCACCGCGACCCTCGATGAGGACTAGTAGTTGGGGCGCACCCGTGGCGCGCCGCTTGAGGGGCATCTGGGCGGTGCTAGATAGATGAACGTCCTTTTTAGTTTCCTTTTTGGATCAGGATAGCAGCGCATGTACATGCAATTCTTGATGGAACTTATTATATTGGAACATCACCTGAGGAAGAAACTGAAATGCCACACCCACAACGATATAGCATCGCCAGGAGCATGTTGTTGTTTGGCAACATAAGATTCATTAATAGAAATTGCATGCATGTCGGCCCCGGCAGTGGTGGTAGGTCCTTGATGCCTCCCTCTAACCGTGCGGCTGACAAAGCTCCGGCAGTAGCTCGTCGTCGCGGACGGCGACGACCCTCCGGGACACAGTGTTGATGGAGGCACGAGGGAGATTTTGAGCTTGGTCTAGAGGCCCCTGATGGCAGCCCTAGTTCTCTCGATGGCAAACTGCTCCAAACCATTGGCGTCCTGGTTCCTCAGCTTCTCAGCTTCCTTGCCTGCAAATGAGTTCCACTTCATATCTTTGGCATGACTGGTTCTGAGCTTCTAATGATTATATGAATTGTGAGAGAAGCGAGTGTGCTCGATCAAACATACACTGACTTCCGGCTCACCTTTTGGCTCTGAAAGAGCTGGACTGGCTCCGACGAAGCTTTACAGACGCCGACTTGCTTGTGAAGATAGAAAACATGCTTCCGATTCTTCTTTTCTGCAAGGACTTTTCCTTAGCAAACATTTGTAACACTGGTTATATTTATTTCAGTTCTTAAAAAAGCATGGATCGAATAGGAGAAAATAGAGGAATATTAAGGTAAGATCCTAGGAAAGGATGACTCAAATTAATTGAAGGCCCACTGAAATGAGTCAGACATATCATGCAATATGAAATAACATTCTTCAAATTGTGCAAAGGAACTACCTTCGTTGTCCCATTGGCTCTATAGACATCAAAGTAGTGTGAACTGATTCAGTCTTCGTCTATCTACAATGTTATTATATCCCGCGAAAAAAGCAAAACTAATTATACCACCATAAGTTTTATACAAACCACATCAGACAGATATTAGATCAAAACGGATAAGAAAGCATCAACGAAGTTTAAAGATTCCACCCTCTGGATTAACATCAAAATCAGTTATTTGCGTCTTCTTTCCACAAAGTTTGCAAAAGTTACACAAAATAACCATTTTTTTAACATTGCCACTTTTTTTTAATAGAACTCGAATAACCTTGTTGTTCAAATATGAGAGAAGTTATAGCTTAATGATTAACCAAAGTTCGTTTTCTTGAAAAGTGTATCAAGCCTTTACGAGAAGACTATACAATATTTTACTAAACTAAATTCTTTTAGGATGTTTTTTAAAAGCAAGGCATCCCTCATCAAGTCAATACTTTTCTAGTACCTCCTACAAATTCTTCAAAGAATAGTACACCATGAGATAGTAATGCAATGCCTAGAGTTAAACATAATCAACTTTGGCAAAATACATAGTTGAATTTGTACTTGTACCATTGTTCCTGCCATCTTCTGTCAGTGCACATAGTCTGCTTGAACAACCAACTTCAATTATAAGGATTGTACAATAGTAGACTTATTTGTAAATCAAAAGTTCTAAGGAATAAACACTGCAACATAGTTCCTGATATTTATTTAGCTACATAAAGCAGGAACATAAATTCCACCAACTAAGTTGCTATTTGAAGATGTACACAAAGAGATAATAAGAGAACTTATATATGGACATGAAGAACAAAATCTGACCGAGACCAGTATATATTATCTCTCTGCCAACGTATAGTTACTGTATTAGAAGGATCTGTTCGTTTAAATACAGCAGGACATATTTTTAGCTATATAGAATCATGTATAACTGTAATAGTAGTACAAAGCTAGAATGTTCTGTCTCCTATTGACTCTTACATATTTATAACCGGATTACTATGTAATCATGTTACTGAAACAATACATAAGCAAATCCAATCTGCATGTCAAGTTTTCTCTAAGAATAAATTTAGGTATGCCATAATAAAACCAGAGTAGTGCTTGTTCAAGACAAAACTGGTAGTTCACTTGGTTTCCTATATCCAGTTGTTTCTAATAAGAGTTTTACTGGAAGCAAAAAGCTTGGAACAAATCTGATACCTTAGATCCATAATTAAAATCTGCAAAAATGAAAATAAAAAAAACATGCACCAATATATAAAAACATGGAAACTGATTTGGTCGATGCCCAAAGTCCAGCCTTCTGCCAAAAGTGCTTAAACTGAACAATTGAGAGAATGATAGGTAGATAGACACGGCTTGTCAACATTCCACCACCATAATCAACGGTAAGTGGGGCCTGGCAGAAAATTCATCATGGTTAGATCTGAAGATCAAATATTGCAACAGACTTTGCCCTCTTAGAATTAACATGGAGGCCTGAAACCTCCAATTAGTAAAAAATAACCTCCTATATCAAAAGAAATGCTAGATCGAGGAATCTATTATACTAAACCTGGAAATGACCAGATTTTGTGATTGTGGGGATCATCAAGAAATCAGTAAAAATCACACTAAAGCAAAAATCTGAAGAGGAATCAACCTGCATTTTCCATACGGCAAGTTGGCTAAAATTACTCAATGTTCATACCTATCTTTGAAGTATAGACGTATAAGTGATACAAAATATTTAAGAGAATTGCACACACAATGACCACCAGGCAATTGAAATTGAACCGTGTAGAGAAAAATCAAGGACTACTGAGATGGTTCTGTTGCGGTTGCTAGCAAATCCAACTCCTCCTCCAGCCGCCACCGCGCACAAGAGGTCCTCGTCCATCGTCAAAGCATGGCCCGCTCCCGCACCGGCCCTTCAAGGCGCCGCCGCTGCCGTGGGCGAAGGAGGAGCCCATCGCCGGTGCAGAACCCCGATCCACAGGTGGAAGTCCCTGCTGGCGTGGAGAAGGTGATGGGAGGGAGGAGAGGGAGGCGGGAGGCGGTGGGGTAGAGGAGCGGCGAGGTCGGCGGCCGCCTTCGACAATGAATCGGCGGAGAGTGATGGAGACAAGGACGTCGGGGAAGGAAACGAAGTTGCGTGGAAATTCAGTCACCCAATCCTCGAGCACGTCCACAGCCTAAGTTTTTTACGCGAGAAACAGTATCTCAACCGAGCACTACTTGCCACATGGACAACGCGAGGGCACACCCATGATGCGCACGTTAATGTGTTCGATAGGTCAGAGACAACAAAGAAGGTTCAGAGCATTTGACAGTGTCAGGTATACCTGATACGTCCATTTTGCATCATGTTTTCCTACTGTTATTTATAATGTTTTATGCAATATAACACTTTGTGGAGTAATTCTAATCTTTTTTTCTCTCATAATATGCAAGGTTTACACAAAGAGGGAGAATACCGTCAGCTGGAATTCTGGACCTGAAAAAGCTACATCAGATATACCTATTCTGGACATCTCCAAAAGAGCTGAAATTTTACGGAGATTTATTTTGGAATATATTAAAAATACTGGAGAAAAGAAATACTGGAGGAGTGATGTGGCTTGGAACTGCGTCGGTGTTTCCCCAAAGAGGAAGGGATGATGCAGTACAACTACGGTAGGTATTTTCCTCAGTTATGAAATCAAGGTTATCAATCCAGTAGGAGAACCAAGCAACACTATGTAAACGGTACTTGCACACAAAGAACAAATACTTGCAACCCGACGCGTAAGAGGGGTTGTCAATCCCTCCACGGTAAAAAGATAAATTGTTTTGTATGAGTTTGGATAAATAGATCTTGATAAAACGCGAAATAAAATAAATAAAGAAAAAGTGCAAAAATGTATTTTTGGATTTTTGAAAATATAGATCTGAAAACAAATATGGCAAACGATAGATCGGAAAGCAAATATGATAAAAGATAGACCTAGGGGTCGTATCTTCTCTCGAGAAAATAGCACATGGTGACTAAACAAATTACTGTTGGGCAAAGAAGATCAAATAATTATGACGATATCCAAGGCAATGATCATGAATATAGGCATCATGTCCAAGATTAGTAGACCAAAACAATTCTGCATCTACTACTATTAGTCCACACATCGACCGCTATCCAGCATGCATCTAGTGTATTAAGTTCATGGAGAAACGGAGTAATGCCATAAGAATGATGACATGATGTAGACAAGATCTATTCATGTAGGAATAGACCCCATATTTTTATTCTTAATAGCAACGGTACATGCGTTCCTCGCTACCCCTTCCGTCACTGGGTGAGGACACCGCAAGATCGAACCCATCACAAAGTACCTCTTCCCATTGCAAGAAAAATCAATCTAGTTGTCCTAACTAAACCAAAGATTCAGAGAAGAAATACGAGGCTATAAATAATCATGCATATAAGAGATCAAAGAAGACTCAAATAATATTGATGGATATAGATCTGATCATAAACTCGAACTTCATCGGATCCCAACAAACACACCACAAAAAGTAATTACATCAAATAGATCTCCAAGAGACCATTGTATTGAGAATCAAAAATAGAAAAGAAGCCATCTAGCTACTGCCCACGGACCCGTAGGTCTAGGGTGAACTACTCACGCATCATCGGAGGAGCACCAATGAGGATGATGAACCCCTCAGTGATCATGTTCCCCTCCAGTGGAGTGCCGGAATAGGGCTCTAGATTGGATCTCGTGGTTCCGGAACTTGCGGCGGCTGGTATTGTGTTTCATTAACTTCCCTAGGGTTTCTGGAATATTTGAGTATTTATAGAGCTGAGAGGCGGTGGAGGAGACCCCCGTGGGCCCCACAACCCATCAAGGCGTGGCAGGGGCCTCTGGCGCGCCCTAGTGTCTTATGGGCCCCATGGGCCTCCCCGCCAGGTGCTTCCTTGGCTCCCAACACTACTAGGGAAAAGCCTAGCAATAGCGCGTGTTTTAGGCCTATCAGCAGCGCGGGCAGAAGCGCCACTGGTACGACGCTATAGCTAAAGGTTAGCAATAGCGTGGGTTGACCCACGCTACTGTTATATCGACTTAGTAGTAGCGCTTCCTCCAAAGGGCGCTACTGGTAATTACTAGTAGCGCTTCTCCCATCCCGCGCTACTACTATTATTTCATATTTCATTTCTTCTTTATTTCATGTTGTATTCATACACCTTTATACAAGTTTTCATACAACAATAATTTAGAGATTGTTTTTACATCATAATGAGTTACTACATCACTGGGTGAAAGAACCATGGACTAGTTTCAAGTGGATGGACATCCACCTGAAACTAATCCTCGGTTCTTTCACCCAATGATATAATAAATATCATCATCATCATCATCATCATCATCATATCATTAACAACTTATCATCATAATACATCATTGTCATATAACACCTCCTCATGATCATCGTTTTCATCAATGAGACATCACATAGCAAGTTGGTCACTAGTCATAATCACAACTACTCTCATGATCAACTCTAACACATTGTACCACATAATAAACATTGTACCTCATAGGACCTACTACATTCTCTTAGGTAAAATAGCATAAAACAAGATAGCCCCTGACTCTCCATTATGGAGAATGGAGATTATCCTGTCTCCAATTCTTGCCTTTCGCACAATGTTGCTTCCAAGAACCTCCTTACGACTGTCCATACATTTTTCCATTCTTTGATTACCATGTGTTCACCGGTTTTAGAAATCCGATATGGACAGGTGAGATTCGTAGAATGACCTGGCTGTATGTTCAAAACATCAAGGCGACCATTCTGATACATTAGATGAGGTACACAATCCTTCGGGATTTTCTGTTGGAAAACATAGTAATAACTTCGTAGTTAGCAATGTAGTTCAGTTTTAGAAGTATGCAAAAGATGCACGGATGTTGTAATAGTAAAAAATCTTACCATGGCATCGCCATGGATGTTACCGTGGTTCAACACGTGCACTAGTGGAACGTATTGACCATAATGTGGAGGAGTTTGCTAATATATATTGTAATTCTCAAGTTCAATACAAAATGCGATTAGATGATTTTTCTCTTGATAAGTTAATTCAGAGCCATCGGTGTAGTAGGTTCTGTCTACCATCCGCACATTGTTTGAAGAATAAAAATAAGCTGTCAATGGAAATAAGTTGTCAACTATTTTGAAATAAACAATATAAATTAGTTAATAACTATGTTTGAGAAACTCACATAGTGGTATAATTGGATGCGTATCAACAAGGGCTCAAATGGCCATATTGTCTTGCTCAATGTCAGGATCACCAAGATCCATGGTGACAAGCATATTGATGACCCACAAGTATAGGGGATCAATTTTATCTCTTTTTGATAAGTAAGAGTGTTGAACCCAACAAGGAGCAGAAGGAAATGACAAGTAGTTTTCAATAAGGTAATGTCTGCAAGTGCTGAAATTGTGAGTAGCGAGTAGTTTGATAACAAGGTAATTTATAACGAGCAAGTAACGATAATTGTAACAAGTATGCAGCAAGGTAGCCCAATCCCTTTGAGGCAAAGGACATGCCAAAACGATCTCTTATAATCAGCAAAGCATTCTTGAGGGTACACGGGAATTTCATCTAGTCACTTTCATCATGTTGGTTTGATTTGTGTTCACTACTTTGATAATTTGATATGTGGGTGGACCGGTGCTTAGGTGCTGTTCTTACTTGAACAAACCTCCTACTTATGATTAAGTCTCCTGCACGCATCCGCAACTATGAGAAAAGTATTAAGAATAAATTCTAACCATAGCATTAAACTCTAGGATCCAATCGGTCCCTTACGGAGTAGTGCATAAACCGGGGTTTAAGTTTGTATCACTCTCGCAACCCACCATCTAATTGCTACTCCACAATGCATTCCCTTAGGCCCAAATATGGTGAAGTGTCATGTAGTCGACGTTCACATGACACCATGAAGGGAATCACAACATACATACTATCAAAATATCGAACACATATCAAATTCACATGATTACTTGCAACATGATTTCTCCCGTGACCTCAAGAACAAAGGTAACTACTCACAAATGATAAACATGCTCATGATCAGAGGGGTATTAAATAGCATATTGGATCTGAACATATAACCTTCCACCAAATAAACCATATAGTAATCAACTACAAGATGTAATCAACACTACTAGTCACCCCTAGCAACGATCTATAGTTCTGGAAACAAGATTGAATACAAGAGATGAACTAGGGTTTGAGATAAGATGGTGCTGGTGAAGATGTTGATGGAGATTGCCTCCCCAAGATGGGAGAGTTGTTGGTGATGATGATGACGATGATTTCCCCCTCTGGGAGGGAAGTTCCCCCGGCAGAATCGCTCCACCGGAGGGCAAAAGTGCTCCTGCCCAAGTTCCGCCTCGAGGCGGCGGCGCTTCATCCCAAAAGTCATCTCCGTATTTTTTCTAGGTCAAAATGACTTATATACCAAAAGATGGGCACCGGAGGTGGGCCGAGGAGGCCACAATCCACCAGGGCGCGCCTGGGGGCCTGGCGCGCCCAGGTGGGTTGTGCTCACCTGGTGGCCCCCTCTGGTGTTTATTGGCTGTATTTCTTAAATAATCCATAAAAAATCTCCGTGAAGTTTCAGACCATTTGGAGTTGTGCAGAATAGGTGGCGTGACGTAGCTTTTCCAGGTCCAGATTTCCAGCTGCCAGAATTCTCCCTCTTGGTGTGTTCCTTGCAAATTATGAGAGAAAAGGCATTATAATTACTCCAAAAAGCAATATTATGGATAATAACATTATAAATAACGGTAATAGAACATGATGCAAAATGGACGTATCAACTCCCCCAAGCTTATACCTCACTTGTCCTCAAGCGAAAACCGAAATCGAAAAACATGTCCACATGCTTTGAGAGAGAGGTGTCGATAAAAACAAAATACGGACATAGAAGCATCATGTTGATTATTATAACAACAACAAAATTAAACATAGGACTTTTATCATACTTGCATCATATACTTCCCATGAATAAGTAACAGTTCATCACATAATCGAAGTATGAAGCAAAAACTCTGTTAAAAACCAACAAACTAAGTTCTCAGTCAACTTTGCAACTACAATTCATCATCTGTTCAGGAAGAGTCACGTGTCGGAGCCTTTTAATCAAGTCCACATACTCAACTATCATATAGTCTTCTATGATTGCTAACACTCACCTCGTACCCATGAACAAAACGTTTCAATCAGACACATAGAAAGATAGGGGCTTTTAGTTTCGCCTCCCAACATACTCACCTCGAGGGTGATGTCAACAATAATAACTCATGCTATCTATATTCAACTGGACATATGTGCCTATATCATTCCTCACCACATGATGCTTGCCAAAAGAGAAAATAAAAAGGAATAAAGGGAAAACTTTGTCTCTTTGCATAAAAGTAAATACATAAAAGTAAAAGATACACCCTTCGTAGAGGGAAGCAGAGGTTGCCATGCACTTATTTGTTTGCATGCTCAATCCCTTAGTGCAAAAGAACGCCACGTTGTATTGCCCCTTAAGATGACAACCTTTATTATGCAGTCTGTCACTTTTATTCTTTGCCATCCAAGTTCGTACAACGCTCACTTTTCTCTTACACTAAATGATCTCACATATTTAGAAGCACTTTTTATTGCCTTTTTGCACCGATGACAACTTACTTGAGGGATCTTGCTCAATCCCTAGGTAGGTATGGTGGACACTTGAAAATGATTTGGGTTTAAGGGTTTTTGGATGCACAAGTAGTATCTCTACTTAGTGCAGAATTTTTGGCTAGCAAAGATTTGGGGGCAAGCACCACATGTTGAAGGATCTATGACAATATGACTTCTATGTGAATATAAACAAACATAATCCATCAAGTTGTCTTCCTTGCCCAACATCAACAATTTTGGCATATAATATTTTGTTGAGGGTTCACAATCACAAAAGATTTCTAGGATAGTATATATGTGAATCTTCTCTTCCTTTATTAATTCTTTCATGAGTTGCATCATTGACTAATGCTATGTTTGTCAATCTCTAATAAAATTTTCTTACTTATACTTTTCCTTATGTGGTGCTATCACCTACCATAGTATTAGTATATGATCATATTGATTTATTCCCTTTCTCTATTTCTTTCTTTCTTGTTTCTTTTCTTTCCTTTGTTTGCAACATGAGAGTAAAGAAAAAAAACTCAAACTAAACTTTATTATAACTTGCGCATGATTATAATGAGAGATCACTAAGCAAACTCTCGAATAAGAAAGGATCAAACTAAACTTTATTTCATCTAAAGCAAAAAGATCGAACTAAGATAAGTAAAAGCAAAAAGATAGTGGGATGATATGATACTGGGGCACCTCCCCCAAGATGGCGGAAGCCAAGGGGAGTGCCCATACCCGATACTTGGTTCTCCTTTGGTGGTGAAGAAGGTGATGAAGCGATCGTAGGCTCCTCCCTCTTCGTCTCGATCTTCATCAGCCAAGCATCTTCTTCCATATTGTTGGAGGAGTAGGAAGACATGATGCCTAGCTTGATAAATCTGACCAGAAACAGCAAGAAAAGAGAACAGAGGATTTCTTCATGACACGGTGGTTAAAAGGTTCGGGAAGTATAAATAGATTTTTTATATTGCATGACAAGCATATAGAAGCAAAATGGAGTATGGAAGGTGTCCCAGGTGAGCACAATCCACCTGGGCGCGCCAGGCATACCCTATTGTCTTGTGCCCACCAAGGGACTGTGACACCCGAATATTTAAGCTACAGTAATCCCCTGTTAATGGTGCCACGTCACTTCGATTACTATTGATGATCTCGCGTTAGTTCAAAAAACCAAACCAAATTCAAATTTCAAATAAGTCAAACAAATAAAGTTTTCAAATGTCAAATCTAAAATGTTCAAAGTATTGAAAATAATCCCAAAGCATTTATAAAAATGAAACGAATATTTTATAAAGTATTTAGATGCCCTAAAACATTTAAAACGGGGCCAAAGCAGTAATTTAAATGCTTTCCTAAATTATCAAAATTTCCAAAACTTTTCAATTACCCCCTCAAACTTTTTGTAGCAGTGATAGATAGTGCACTCGTAATTATGTGACAAGTTGCATATTAGAAGGGCCAAATAGTGGCTAAAGAAAATACAAGACAAGAAAAAATTGGAAACAGAAAATAGAAATGAATAAAAAGTAAAGTGCATTGTCCACTTAGCCGGCCTAGTGAATAGTGTAGCCCAGCCCGACCCCCCTTTTTTCTTCCTCCCCTGTTCACCAAAGACTCGGTGGATGTCGCGCGTTCATCCGTGGCCATGGATGGCCACGTGCTGAGCATCCAACCCTCCCCGATGCCTACTTGACCCATCCTCGACCCCTCTGGAACCCTAACCCCCTCTTTCTCTCCCACCTCGCGCCGCTCTCTTCTCGCGCAAGGCCGAGCCGCCGTCGACATGCCTCAACTCACCCGCGCGCTCTCCGTCGCCCTTATGCCCGGGGACTGTGCCCCACAGCCCCGCTCTGCTATGCTACGCCCTCTACGCCGACGAGAACAAGCTGGGGAGCCACCTCGTCGTCACCTTCGACCCCGTCTCCTCCGACACTGATGCAGCATCTCGTCGTTGATCCGCATCATCCTGCCTTCCCCAGCTCCCTTTGGCTCCCTGCCGCCCCGCGCTGTGAGCTCCCGTAGCTGTTCCCCCTCTCCCCCTCCTCGAATCACCACCGTAGCCGTCGCCTCGATCTCGTCCAGAACCCCGCACGCCCAAGCCCCCCAGGGTCGCGCCCCCTTGTTCGCCAGCCGAGCCTCCGCGCCCGTGGACCCCAGGCTGCGCCTCATCCGGCTACGCCCGTTGGCCGCCCGTGCGTGCACCCGCCGCGACCAGATTGAGCCTGCCCCCGCCTGCGCTACTGCTGCTGCTCGCTGCCACTGCGCTACTGCTGCTCCTCTTGCACCGTCGCTGCTCGCCGAGCCATTCGCCGGCCAGCGCTTCCGCCGCCCGCCGTCGCGTGCTTCCGACCGCGCCCGGCTGATCCACCGCCGCTCGCTGGCCCCTGGCCAAGCCCTCCACGCGCTGCAGCCCCTATCGGCCGCGCCCCACGCCTGAACCACTCCCGAGCGCCCCTGCTCTGTTGCATGCGTCGGTGCCCCGCGCCCCCCCGCCACGCTCGCCCAGACCGCGCCCTGCCCCACAACGCCCTTCCCCGCACACGCCCTGCTGCGCCGCTGCCGCTGCTTCCCGCGACCTCGCTGTGCATGCCGCCACATCACCCCGCCCCGCTCCCTGCTGCTGAACTACCGCTGCCGCGCCTGCCGGAGCCCCGCTCCCATCGCTGCCGCTGCCAGGCGCAGCTCCGGCCGGCCGGCCTCGCGCGGTCGCGCCTCCCTGGACGGGTTCGCCCGCCTCGTATCCACTGCCCAACACCCTCTAAGGCCGTGGGGCCTTTGACATGTGGGGCCGCCCCAGAACGTTTCTTTTAAGAATTTAAAAAATAATTAATTAATAAAAAATTAATTAATTAACTAACTTAATTGATTTTGATTAAGTAAACTAATCAATTAACTAAACTAATTAAACTATTAGTTAATTAATTAATCAGTCAATGACAGTGGGGCCCACCCCTAATTAATTCTGATTAGGTTAGCTAATGTGTTTAAATAAAATGGGTCCCACATGTCAGTTTGACCAGTCAACACCCCTGTTGACTGCTGACGTCATGCTGACGTCAGCATACACTATTCTGGATAATGTTGAATTAAAAGTAATTAAATAAATGCTAAAATGATTTAAATCTTTTAAAATCAATATAAAATAAATCGTAGCTCGGATGGAAAAACTTTGTACATGAAAGTTGCTCACAATGACGAGACGAACCTGGATACGCAGCCCGTTCGTCCGTCACGCATCCCTAGCATAGCAATCACGCAACTTTCCTCCTCCGGTTCATCTGTCCGGAAATGTTAAACACCGGGGATATTTTCCTGGATGTTTCCCCCCTTCACCGGTACCACCTCATACCGTGTTAGGGCACCCCTAGCACTGCTACTTGTCATGTCATGCATCGCTATGCATCTGTTTTCTTAATATTTATTGTTTCTTCCCCCTCTTCTCTCGCTAGACACCGAGACCGACGCCGCTCCTAGTGCCCCGATCGACTACGTTGTTGACGACCCCTCTTTCTTGCCAGAGCAACTGGGCAAGCCCCCCCTGATCACCAGATATCACCTACTCTCTTTCTACTGCATGCATTAGAGTAGTTTAGCATGTTACTGCTTTCTGTTAATCCTATTTTGATGCATAGCCTATCATTGTTGCTACAACTGTTGATACCTTACTTGCAATCCTAAATGCTTAGTATAGGATGCCGGTTTATCATCAGTGGCCCTACATTCATGTCTGTCTGCCATGCTATACTATCGGGCCGTGATCACTCGGGAGGTGATCACGGGTATATATTATATACTTTATACATATTTCATGTTGTGACTAAAGTCGGGTCGGCTCGTTGAGTACCCGCAAGTGATTTCGATGTTGGGGGATTGGAGGGGCAGGTGGTTCCACCCAGGTAGTGATGGGCCTAGGTTCCCGACAGCCCTCGACTGTTACTTTGAGGCGGAGCGACAAGGCAGGCGGAGACCACCTAGGTGAGAGGTGGGCCTGCCCTGGTCGGCGTTCGCGGTTACTTCAAAATAACATGCTTAACGAGATCTGGGTATTTGATCTGAGTCTGGATACTGGCCTATACGCACTAACCAACTACGCGGGAACAGTTATGGGCACTCGACGTCGTGGTATCAGCCGAAGCCTTCATGATGTCAGCAATTGAGCGGCGCGCGCTGATACGTCTCCAACGTATCTATAATTTTTTATTGCTCCATGCTATATTATCTACTATTTTATACATTGCTGGGCTTTATTATCCACTTTTATATTATTTTTGGGACTAACCTATTAATGGAGGCCCAACCCAGAATTGCTGTTTTTTTGCCCGTTTTAGGGTTTCAAAGAAAAGGAATATCAAACGGAGTCCAAACGGAATGAAACCTTCGGAAACGAGATTTTCTCATCAGATAAGATATAGGAGACTTGGACCCTCCATCAAGAAAGCCAAGAGGTGGTCACGAGGGTAGGGGGCGCCCCCCTAGGGCGCGCCCCCTACCTCATGGGCCCCTCGAAGCTCCACCGACGTACTTCTTCCTCCTATATATATATCCACGTACCCCCAAACGACCGGGGACGGAGCCAAAAACCTAATTCCACCGCCTCAACTTCCTGTATCCACGAGATCCCATCTTGGGGCCTGTTCCGGAGCTCCGCCGGAGGGGGCATCGATCACGGAGGGCTTCTACATCATCATCCAAGCCCCTCCGATGAAGTGTGAGTAGTTTACTTCAGACCTACGGGTCCATAGCTAGTAGCTAGATGGCTTCTTCTCTCTTTTTGGATCTCAATACAATGTTCTCCCCCTCTCTCGTGGAGATCTATTCAATGCAATCTTCCTTTTGCGGTGTGTTTGTTGAGACCGATGAATTGTGGGTTTATGATCCAGTCTATCTATGAATAATATTTGAATCTTCTATGAATTCTTTTATGTATGATTGGTTATCTTTGCAAGTCTCTTCGAATTATCAGTTTGATTTGGCCTACTAGATTGGTTGTTCTTGCCATGGGAGAAGTGCTTAGCTTTGGGTTCAATCTTGCGGTGTCCTTTCCCAGTGACAGAAGGGGCAGCAAGGCACATATTGTATTGTTGCCATCGAGGATAACAAGATGGGGTTTTTATCATATTGCATGAAACTATCCCTCTACATCATGTCATCTTGCTTAAGGTGTCACTCTGTTTTTAACTTAATACTCTAGATGCATGCTGGATAGCGGTCGATGAGTGGAGTAATAGTAGTAGATGCAGAATCATTTCGGTCTACTTGTCTCAGACGTGATGCCTATATACACGATCATACCTAGATATTCTCATAACTATGCTAAATTCTGTCAATTGCTCAACAGTAATTTGTTCTCCCACCGTGGAATACTTATGCTCTTGAGAGAAGCCACTAGTGAAACCTATGGCCCCCGAGTCTCTTTCTCATCATATCAATCTCCACCACTTTATTATTTCTTTGCTTTTACTTTATTTACTTTGCATCTCTATACCAAAAATACCAAAAATATTATTTATCATCTCTATCAGATCTCACTTTCGTAAGTGACCGTGAAGGGATTGACAACCCCTAAGCACGTTGGTTGCATTGAGCTATTGTTTTTGTGTAGGTACGAGGGACTCGAGCGTAGCCTCCTACTGGATTGATACCTTGGTTCTCAAAAACTGAGGGAAATACTTATGCTACTTTGCTGCATCATCCCTTCCTCTTTGGGGAAATCCAACACAGTGCTCAAGAGGTAGCAAGAAGAATTTCTGGCGCCGTTGCTGGGAAGTCTGCGCAGAAGTCAACATACCAAGTACCCATAACAATCCCTATCTCCCGCATTACATTATTTGCCATTTGCCTCTCATTTTCCTCTCCCCCACTTCACCCTTGCCGTTTTATTCGCCCTCTCTCTCTCTATCCTCCCTCTCTATTTGCCCATTTGCTTGTGTGTTAGTTTGTTTGCTTGTCGTCATGGCTAGTCTCATATCTTCTCCATTGTCTCCCGAGAATTAAGTTCTAAATTTTAAATAGAGGGAGGGAGAAAATCTAAAAGATTCTTGGTATAGAATTTGCAATGCTCAAAATAGATCTACCAGGAAGCAATCTACTTCAGTTCTTCTCCGCAATTTTTATGTAGGTGCTAATCCTTGGTATAGATATATCCTTGATACCATTACTGGAGGGAATTTCTTGGGTAGCCATACTTTTGATTCTTATAATGCTATGTTAGATTTATTTGGCTCACCACCTCTTTTGGTTAATGGAACTATGTTAACTTTGGAGCATGTTATGCAAAGACTTCAAATTATTGAAAATAAAGTTGATACTATTGAATTAATTGAAAATCTAGATAAAAAGATCCACAATCAAATTACCCAATACGGATCTAAGGGAGGAATGACTTTGAAAAATATTAAGGAAAAGGAACCCATAGTTAATGAGGAAATAAACTTAGATTCTACTAGAATCAATAAATTTGAGGGTACCATTACGAACTTGGGAACCGCTTTTTCTTCCATAAAGAATATTCCAAGTCCTCCTACTAAAATTGCCAAGCTTATGTATGTTCCTAAAAATAAGGGTGAATCATCTAGTAAGGAAACTGCGGATCTTAAATCTATAAGTATTCATCCCAATCTTTTTGCTATCATTAAGGAACCAATTGTTACAAATGATTTTTTCGATCTTGTGCCTAAGATTTTGATAATCACTAGAAAGAAAGACATTCCTAAGGGATATAGATGCCTCATTGAAGAATTGCCTACCAAAGATGGCAATACCTAGATCTATTCTTGCTTGTTATGCCTAGCTAGGGGCGTTAAACGATAGCGCTTGTTGGGAGGCAACCCAATTTTATTTTTATTCCTTGCTTTTTGCTCCTGTTTAGTAATAAATAAATTATTTAGCCTCTGTTTTGGTTGTGTTTTTTGTGTTTAATTAGTGTTTGTGCCAAGTAGAACCGTTGGGAAGACTTGGGGAAAGTCTTGTTGAACTTGCTTTAAAAAACAGAAACTTTAGTGCTCACGAGAACTGCTGTCATTTTTATTTGGAAAGTGATATTTAGTTAATTCCTTTTGCAGATGCTTAATAGATAAATTCCTAACGTCCAGAAATTTATTTTATAATTTTTGTGGTTCCATATCTTGCGCTAGCTACAGATTACTACAGACTGTTCTGTTTTTGACAGATTCTGTTTTTCGTGTGTTGTTTGCTTATTTTGATTAATCTATGGCTAGTAAAATAGTTTATAATCCATAGAGAAGTTGGAATACAGTAGGTATAACACCAATATAAATAAATAATGGGTTCATTACAGTACCTTGAAGTGGTCTTTTGTTTTCTTTCGCTAACGGAGCTCATGAGTTTTCTACTTTAAGTTTTGTGTTGTGAAGTTTTCAAGTTTTGGGTAAAGATTTGATGGATTATGGAACAAGGAGTGGCAAGAGCCTAAGCTTGGGGATGCCCATGGCACCCCCAAGATAATCTAAGGACACCTTAAATCCAAAGCTTAGGGATGCCCTGGAAGGCATCCCCTTTTTCGTCTACTTCTATCGGTAACTTTACTTGGAGCTATATTTTTATTCACCACATGATGTATGTTTTGCTTGGAGCGTCTTTTATGATTTGAGTCTTTGCTTATTAGTTTACCACAATCATCCTTGCTGTACACACCTTTTGAGAGAGCCATACACATAAGGCCAAACCAAACTGATAATTCGAAGAGACTTGCAAAGATAACCAATCATACATAAAAGAATTCAGAGAAGATTCAAATATTATTCATAGATAGACTTGATCATAAACCCAAAATTCATCGGTCTCAACAAACACACCGCAAAAAGAAGATTACATCAAATAGATCTCCACGAGAGAGGGGGAGAACATTGTATTGAGATCCAAAAAGAGAGAAGAAGCCATCTAGCTACTAGCTATGGACCCGTAGGTCTGAAGTAAACTACTCACACTTCATCGGAGGGGCTTGGATGATGATGTAGAAGCCCTCCATGATCGATGCCCCCTCCGGCGGAGCTCCGAAATAGGACCCAAGATGGGATCTCGCGGATACAGAAAGTTGCGGCGGTGGAATTAGGTTTTTGGCTCCGTCCCTGATTGTTTGGGGGTATGTGGATATATATAGGAGGAAGAAGTACGTCGATGGAGCTTCGAGAGGCCCACGAGGCAGGGGGCGCGCCCTAGGGCGGGGCGCCCTCCACCCTCGTGACCGCCTCGTGGCTTTCTTGACGGAGGGTCCAAGTCTCCTGGGTCTTATCTGATGAAATAATCACGTTTCCGAAGGTTTCATTCCATTTGGACTCTGTTTGATATTCCTTTTCTTCGAAACCCTAAAACAGGCAAAAACCAGCAATTCTGGGCTGGGCCTGCGGTTAATAGGTTAGTCCCAAAAATAATATAAAAGTGGATAATAAAGCCCAATAATGTCTAAAATAGTAGATAATATAGCATGTAGGAATCAAAAATTATAGATACGTTGGAGTCGTATCACGTCACAAGTTGGTATCAGAGCGGACTGCTTGTAGGAATTCCCCTTCCACACTCCTTGGCCGAAGTTGAGTCTAGACGTTGCACAACTTTTACTAACAAGGCTGTGTGGCTTACGGCCCACGTCGCCATTTGGTGGTATTAGGATCTTTTATTCCTCGTCTATGCTCTGGGACTCTGATCTCTCTTCTATTCAGGTTAAATGATTTTGCTAACCCTAACACTAGGATCTCGTAACTACTTTCTCACAGAGGGCCCCTTCACTCTAGATGATGGCTTGATTCATTAGAAGACCCTAAAGATACTCTTCGATGTTTTCCCGAGACCCTTATGCCCTTCGCCGTTGCAATCCCTACCATCGATAAATCCTTATGGATAAGTACTTATGCATGTCCTTCTTACTTTCATTCTTAGCTGCTCTTGTTATTACAAGATGCATCGAATTATCCTTCGACTTTTAATAATCTCTGGAGCCACTGCCTTATAGATCTTTGCCACCTGGATACCCCTACGGATAATTTATTACACTTATCGAGTATCCTCTCATCCCCAGTTGATTCTTGTATTTCATAAAAGTCTTCGAAATACTATTCGGTTTTCTGAAAATCCTCAGTAGGCTATTGCTCCTGAATTCCTTGCCTTTCGGCACTATGGTTAATTCCATATTTCTAGCAACCTCTGTTGACATCCTTTGTCACTGTCATTTCGAGTCCCTTAATTCAATATGTTGCGAATGTACGCAATCCTTAATCAGATCCTTGAATTCATCCTCCTGACTCGGACGTCATTTTAAACGTGAGCTGGATCTCGACCATTCAAATTTTGCCACCAATTGTAGCCCTAAGGCTATTCAACTTATCCATCCCTAATCAAAGCATTGCTTCTGATCCCTTGTCTGGAATTCATAATTCCTTTGCATTTAAGCTTTGAGTTAGTCAGTTGTTTCTATAATCTGACCTCCTTGCATTCTTCTTCCTCTGGTGGAGTACCAATGCTCACATCAGATCCCTTGTGGACCACCAGATCCTTTGTTGGATTTTATCCGACAATGTCCTTCATATTCAATAAGCCTATGAGCCTTTCATCGGATACATAATGCCTTTGGTAAATTGTATCCCCTACTTTTTGACAACCATGCTCTACTCCCGAGCTTGAGTTATTCGCTCCTGAAGTTGGTGGTATGTGTTCATGAGATGCCCCGATGGGTTAAACCTATGCCTTCCTTACTCTGTGTGAACCCGAAAGATTTCACGGGTCATAATTATGTAGTATTGCTCTAGGTAAAACTTTCGACAAATAATGTCATTTTCGAAAAGCGAGAGGTGAATGGAAGGTTATACATTGAAGAAGTGGGAGTCGACCTTGAACTTTGCGTTCATGCCCATGGACACGATGTATATCCTATCATGGAAGCTTCTTGTAATAATAACTATTCCCTTGATATAATATCATTTGGTATCTGTGAAATGAGCCTTTGCAATCGTGGTTCCGATCATATTTTCTCATTGATTCCATTCCTCGGACTAGTTAAAGCACTTGTCTTCTGCAGATCAATACACCTCCGCGACCTCTATTATGTTCTACCTTCGAGTATTACCCCGTGGTATCTCGATAAAATCACAGAACCATATTACTTCCTATGAGTTCTTCTTCAAGTATTATTTCTCACCGATTCTAAATTTTTCCCGGGTTCTGAGTTGTTAGACACTCAGGAACACCGACAAGTGAATCGATTCCGCAATCTGATTCAATAAACTCTAAGTAATTTTTGTTGCTTATGAGTTAATAATCATTTAAGTCATTCCTAGCCTGATCGGCTACATCATTATCGTGCTAATTTTAACTGTGCTACCTGGTCCTTTTTTCTGGAGCAAAATTTTCGACAATGAGCTAAGCTTATGTCGATCTTCAACATCATATCATTTCTCCTTAAACCACAAGCTTGGTTTTGAGTTTGTGTCGTACCCATGGTTCCAATAACCTTTCGCTTCATCATTCCTTTGACTTGATGTCATCGCCGATGGATTACATCTTCATGAAATCTCTCAAGAATTGTGTCATGATCATTATCAACATTTCCTAAAGGGTTTTCTATGTTATATTCTATCATGGATATCATGCTCTGCTTGCTCTTGGGAAGGATATACCCTTGAAATATGTGTTTAAACACATTTTTTCCTTTCCATTGTTCTGTTTAATCTGATAATCATATTTTCCTTTCCATTGTTTGGTTTAACCTTTCTTGTGATGTATATGGTCTAAGCAGTAATATTCTCCTACTTATGTAAACACCTCGGTGTACAATTCTGTTGGCAAGACCATGTTACTATTGTTGATGACATTCCGGTAGCCACCGATGGACGAGAACTTTGCCTATTGGTCCGGCTCATTCAACGAGCAGGTAAATGGTTCTCTTCATCCCTCGCGCTTGGTACCAACATTGTTACCGACATAACTGACAGTTTATTCTCTAACATGCCTTGCTATCATGATCGTGCAAGATGACTTCTCCCTCCTACTTTTAACCCACTTGGTGGGCCCATAACCCATAGTTTCACATGATCGAAACCTGACTCTCCTGTACACCCATGTTGCCAAAGTTATTCTTCGCGCTTGATTTCATATGTAATTCATGGGTCATCTTCCTAGTAATCTACTTTGGTATCAGACGAAATACTTATCCCTGTTGATCGAACCCCTTTCACGCCCTGTTTCAAGCATCAAACGATTGCCCGCCCGCTCGAAACTTCCCATGATACCTCCTTACTTTGCTCTCGATATTTCCTTAGTTTCAATTTGAGAGTTACTTTCCACCACCTTCCCTGATGTTATCTACTAGATAAGCAAACATTGTAGTGGTCCGTTCTTCCGTAATACCCTTTGTTCTTTCATAAGTACGATGGAGTTCCCGAAGAAAGTATGCCGACTTCATCATGATGATCTGAAGCAAAGATATGAAGACATCAATGTATTGGACCGGCTTCTTCGAGAAGAGAAAGCCAGAATGATAAGACCCGCTAGATTCGTTACCAAACTGTCGGCGTTCTAGGAACGGGGGTCCCCAGACTTGCCTGCCTGCAGCCTGCGGCGTGGCTCAAGTGGGGGCCCAGCACGGCCCATCTTCATCAGCTCAAGCTCAAGACCCTCGCGAGGGGCCAAGCCTCACGGGGTGGACGACAGGAAGCTTCCTCAGAGGCGGCCTCATCCGACAGGCTCGCGAGGAGGCGGAGAGATCAAGGCAGGGGTACCTCGTGAGGAACCCGTGACGCAAGCCATGACGATCGAGACCAGGCGGGCGCCGGCCTGCGCAGTGTCCTTGTTTCCCCTTTGGTGCAAAGGGGGCAAGCACAGGCCAAGGCATCAGGCAAAGGTTGCCATTCCGGTGCAACGAGACCAAGACCAGTAGAGAGGCAGGATGGAGGTCACCGTGGAGCCCAAGACGGCATCATCACAAGTGCTTTTGGCAGTCGAAGACCACCTTTGGTCAGGATAACTTGCACTATATGTTCCCCTTCAAAATGGCCAATTGTTGGCGCCCTTCCCGCTCATTATTTGGGGAGAGGCCCAGGGCCTCTATAAATAGAGCTAGCCACCAAAAAGGAGAGGAGGAGGGATCGAGAACATCTAGAAAACATCCAGAAATCTGGTAGAGCCCTGGCAGAGAGAGAGAGAGAGAGGCGACTGAACTCACCCTAGTAGTTCATCGCACCTGCTCAAGAACACCTCTCGCGAGGCTGTTCTTCCCTTGTACTATTCATCATCAGCCCCTGAGGCAATCCACCACACCACACACTGGAGTAGGGTATTACACCACAACGGTGGCCCAAACCAGTATAAACCTTGTGTCCCTTGTGTTGTTCGTTGTTTCCAGCTTAGATCATGCGAGGAGATTGGACGTAGATCGGTAGGGGAGAGATCTCCGTGCGCACCCCAGTGTTCGAACCTCAAGGGTCTGCCGGAACCCGAAATCCGACATTTGGCGCGCCTGGTAGGGGTGCGCCGGAATCTTTCTTCCGCCGTTCGCGTGTGATCTTTCGTCATGTCCATGGCTGACGCTCGTCGGGCTCGCGCCGAGCGCCGGGCTGCTCTCGCCACCCGCGTCGCCTAGGCGGCGCCCATCGGCGGACGTCCTCGTCGTTCCCCGTCGCCTGCCGCCAACGCCGCCACCGGCCCGGCGGGGAACGAGGAGCAGGCCTCCTCCCAGCATCCTTCGGTGCGGCGGGAGGGCCGCACCGCCACACCGTCGCTGACTTCAGCCGCTTCGTCGTCCCACGCCCGTCGCGCCCCCACGGACACGCACGCCACGCTGCTCCTGGCAAGAGAACTCTTGCACTACCGCCCCGTCGACGACCTCTACGAAGACCGGCTCGCCCGCATGACCAAGCTCATCAGCGCCTCAGGGGGCTCCCCCTTGCTGTCCCTCTCGCTGCCTCACCCTCCATTCCATGCAGGAGGCGAGGATCAGGAGGTGCCTCCACCACCTCCTCCCCAAGGAGGTGCCCTGGCTCCAAGGTGCGCAGCCCCGGGGCGAGACCCTCCGCGTCCGGCGCCTGCGCAGCAAGAAAGGAGCTACCAAGAGATTCCTCGTCCCCAAGAAGGCGCTCGTGCGCTCCTAGCGCCGACGGGCCAAGGTCGCGTCCCTGTACCCGCACGCCAAGACCCCGCGCTGCTCCAAGCGGCGGCGCGCGGTAATCCCCATGAGCAAGCCCAGTACCAGCAAAAGGCACCGGTGGCCGCAGCAGGCTGCCGTGCCCTCACCCCCGAGCTACGCGGCGTCGCATGGCCAGGCAAGTTCAAGCCTGACCTTCCCCCTCGCTACGATGGCATGGTGGACCCTGCGGAGTTCCTGCAACTCTACGAGCTATGCATCGAAGCCGCCAACGGAGACGAAAGGGTCATGGCGAACTGGTTTCCCATGGCGCTCAAGGACGGGGCCCGCTCCTGGCTCCTGACACAATTTCCTCCTGGGACGAGATGCGCACTCGCTTCGTCGCCAACTTCCAGGGCACTCGCGACCGACCCCCGTCCGTGAGCGATCTGCGCCGCATCAAGCAGCAGCAAGGGGAAACCCTGTAGAAATACATCCAGCGCTTCAACAACGCTCGCCTCAAGATCCCCAAGGTGACTAAAGAAGCTATCATCTCGGCCTTCTCCGGTGGCGTACGCGACGTCAAGATGAAGGAGGAGCTAGCAATCCATGAAGACCTGTGCACATCCCTGGAGCTGTTCAACTTGGCGACCAAGTGGGCCAGGGCTAAGGAAGGGCGCCTTTCCCTCCTCGAGCTCCCGGCTGCCGACCCAGAAGAGAAGAAGCCCAAGGCCAAGGACGTGAAGCGCAAGGGGGCTGCCGTGCTTGCAGCGGAGCCAGACACCAAGCGAGGCAGGGATCAGCCTGAGTCATCCAAAGGCAGTCGGTACTGCGTGTACCACGACCTCCACACCCACAACACCAACGAATGTCAAGAGCTCAAGCCGCGAGAGATGGACGTGTCGGCCGACGCCCCAACCTCAACGACAGGGGCTATGGCCGAGGAGGAGGAAGAGGTGGCGGACGATGGGAAGACCGTGGCCCTCGCTAAGGGTGGCATGACCGACCTCGCGAGGATCACTGGCAGGACCAGCCTAGCAAGGGAGGCTGGAGAGATCAACCTCGTGAGGATCGCCCACGCGGCAACGCAAGCCTTCCTCCTCTGCCGCCACCGCCAAGGAGGAACAAAGACCAACATCAAGACGAGGGGGCTGGGGGCTTCCAGGAGCCGCGTGCAATCGCTTGCATCTTGGGTGGCGCGCAGGCCCCAGCCTCACAGCGCATCTTCAAGCAGTTTGCTCGCGAGGTGAATGCAGTCCTGCCCAAGCTTGAGGCCACGCGCCCTCTCAGGTGGTCCGCGTGCGCTATCACGTTCAGCTCAAAGCGGATCAGCTCAAGTGCGCGACAATGGCCGGAGTCCTCTCGATGCTTTGCTCCCCGGTCATCAGCAACGTGCAGGTCACCAGGACCCTCATTGACGGCGGAGCAGGACTCAACGTCCTGTCCGTCGAGACGTTTGACAATCTCCATGTGCCGTACGATCAGCTTCAGCCAACCAAGCCCTTCTCAGGAGTCACTGATGGTTCCACTGTTCCGATAGGGCAGGTTCGCCTTCCAGTCACCTTCGGGCAGCGCAACAACTACCGCACCGAGCTCATCGACTTCGATGTCGCCCACATCCGTCTGCCATACAATGCCATCCACGGGTACCCAACCCTGGCCAAGTTCATGGCAGTGACTCAGCATGGATACAATGTCCTCAAGATGCTAGGAAGCGGTGGAGTCATCACCGTACCCTGTGAAGAAAGGGACGCAGTGTGTTCACTTGAGCGCGCGTTCCAAGCCGCAGCAATCAAAGACTTGGACCGCGGAAACGAAAGACTTCCCGAGGCGACCCCCAAGAAGAAGAAGGCTTTGGCTGGCCCAAGCCATCATGAGGCAGGCGGCTCCGGAGGTGTTGGGTCAGGATCTGCGCCCAATCAGGGAGCGCCACCCTCTCTCGCATAGGAAGGCGTGCCCGGTGCCCTTCTCAGGCAGGGCTCGGGGGCTCTTTCTTGGAGAGCCACAGACTTTGCCAAGGTTGCGAGGGAGGCGCTCGAGCACCACTTGGAGGGGTGCTTCCAGGCACGTTTCCCTCAGGAAGGTACAAGGCAAGGAAGACCAAACCCTCAGGAGTTCATCGCAAGCAACACTCAGGAGCTACAGGAGTCGAGAGTCATGCGCGGCAGCCGCCGCTTGCCCGCCATGGCCCCACTCCAGGCGAGGATGGTGGGCTGCGCGTCTGCGTTGACGTGCCAGGGCTCAACCAAGCCGCGTCTCAGGAGCGCCTCTGGCCTTCGCGCGTGGGGCGCTGCGAGGGTCCACCTCATAGCTACGTTCGCATGCCTTTCGGCCTACCGAACGCGGTCGCCACTCATCAGCACTTGCTGAGGAGCGTGCTGGAGGCTCAGGAGGTCAGGCATCGTGCGGTCCTGGCAGAGATGGAGATGGCTCTCGGAGACCCACCTGTGTCCCCGGAGCCTCCCGAGGTTCCTGGCCCGGGGGCTCGTGAGGGTAGACGTCTTCATCGCGCATCACTCCATCTTCAACGGCACCAGGTGACATCTTTCTAAGTTTCGTTTTTAGCTGGGAGCGCCCATAGGGCCACATCATTCCCAGGTCGCATGGGTCCGTCCCTGCGGCATGTATCCGTTTTGCTTATGCTCTTTACTTACCTTGTCGGGGGCGCCCCTCGAGCTGCATCATCCCCGAGCTGCTCGGGCCTGGCCCTGCAGCGTTTGCTTTTCCTGCGTCTACTTAAAATGAATTTGCTCTTTCACGCTCAATTATCACCTGCTGCTTATCGCGGACTTCTCCGCTTTCATGCAAAGCGCTTGCACATTAAAGGGGGGGGTACCTGAGCATCGCGACTCATGGACTCCTACTGGCTCTCCAGCCCTCACCCCTTGGCCTTGACCCACGGCATCGTGACCTGTCATACCAGTGGCGGCTGAGCTCACTCGAGGGCCGGGACCTGAGGACGTAGAGCATTTGCATTCTAACCACCCTGCAGGAACACACCATTGATAAAGGCCTAGAGCCAGGCGCAACCCGCCTCGAGGTAGGGCCTCGTGAGTCCCGCGCTGGCTCACGAGTGCCCAGATACACCTCTCCTAGTCTTACCGTGCTGGCCACATGTCAGGGCGGGGCTGTACATGCCCTGGGGGCTCCTCCCGGAGGGGAGCCCCCTCCCACATACCAGTGGAAGCACCATGCTCCGTGCTGGCTGACGACACTGCCGAGGAGCGGCTACGCCCGTACACATATGGAAGCGCTATGCTCCGCGCTGGTGATAAACAACTGAGGGCGGCCTCCGGCCGTACCAACCTCAGGGAGCCCAGAGCTCAGTGTCCGGCATCATTGCAACGCCTCCCCTCGGGAGCGCCGCGCGAGGGGGTTGGACACGGGGGCTACGCTCGGGCCTCGCCCGAGCGCACGCCACCCAGCCAGGTCCCTCGGACCTGGTCGTCACACGCCCCTCCCCGAGCAGAGCCAAGGTATGGAAACCCGTTCGAACGTCAAGGGGGACTCCTAAGCATCGCGACTCAGGAGCCTAACTTGCCCCGTAGCCCCTCACTCCTTAGTCCCGTCCTGGTTTCTGGTCGGGGCTAACGCTGGGTGAGGTACGCATGGGGCCGGGCCCTGCCGACGCAGAACGATCAATCCACTCCTCGTTCCCCCCTTTTCCTACTTGTTGCTTGTGCATCAAGGGGGACTCCTGAGCATCACGACTCAGGAGCCTAACTTGCCACGTAGCCCCTCGCTCCTTAGTCTCGTCCTAGTTTCCGGTCGGGGCTAACGCTGGGTGAGGTACGCGCGGGGCCGGGCCCTGCCGACGTAGAGCGCAAGCAAGTAGGGGAGAAAAATGCAAATTCCAGGAAATTCAAAGCAAATATTACAAGCCATAGATTGTTTCTCGACGTCAAACACAAGTCTAAACGCCTCCGTGAGGCATGGTGCATGTTGCAGGAATAAAAACAGGACAGAAGCCACGAAGGGATCACTCTTCAGTGGCGTCGCTTCCTGGGGCCGCGGAGCTGGCGGCACCGCGCCCGGGCAAGATGCTAAATATGCGGAACCTTCCGAGCAAAGCTTCGGCTCGGCCTTCCACGGCCTCAGCGGCAGCGGCGGCAAGGTCGCCGCTCACGGGCTCCAGCAGGCTGTCGAGGTCGACGTTGGGGTCGCGCAGGTAGACGTGGCTGAGGACACGCGACAGCGCCGCCGAAGAAAGGGCGCGCGCCTCGGCCTCGGTCGTGGGGCCAAGGCCGTCTACGACATCTTCAAGCGTGCAGACCAGGAAGGGAAGCAGCTTGGCGGGGCCGTCCTCCGCGCCGGCCAGCGGCTCCTCCAAGCCGCTCTCATAGAGCATCTTCAGCGTGGCACGAGCCCTCTTCTCCATCTTCGCGAAGGCCACCCGATCCTCCGCCAGGACCTTCGCCTTGGCGTCTAGCTTGGCCCTCTCCGCCTACAGCGATCGCTCCAGCGTCTCCAGTTCGCTGTGGCGATCATCGAGCTTGGTGTCCCGGTCCTTGACGGCAGCCTCCCGAGCCTTCATCTCCTTCTCTTTCTCCTGGCAGCCGTGGACCTCCTTGGCGAGCTCGTCGCGTAGGCCTTGCAGCTCGACCTCCAGCTCCTTGCAGCGAGCCTTGGCAGTCGCAGCATCGCCCAAGGCAGCATCGCGGGCGGCCTTGGCTTGGTTGGTGGCCTGCTTCTCCCCATCAGAGGCCGCCACGGCCTGGCTCAGCGCTGCTCGGACGGAGGCAGCAGAATGGGCCCTGCCAGAAGCTAGCTCCAGGCGCCCGGCCACCGGGCGAGGGTCCGTGCTCAGAAGATCCTCCCGCAGCTGGCTCAGTTCGCTGGCGACCTGGACCAGGATGGTGGCAGAGGAAGCAGAAGAAGCAGGAACCGGCGGAGCGGGCGAAGAAGACGGCGGCGTGATCACTGCTTGGCAGGAAGGAACCCCCTGGGCCTTGGACGCCTCGGCTGCAGCATCGAGCGCAGTCGACTCCAGGGTCAGCGGGGCCACGGGGGCTGACTCCTCGCCAAGGTGCCCCAGTCGGCCTCGCAAGGACGATCGGAGCAGGGAGGCGCGAGCCGCGCCATCTTCCTCCCCAGCAGACGAAGGCACCGCCCTGACAGATGGACTCGCACCAAGCGGAGCTGCAGAAGCCCATCTCAACCTCTTCGCTGCAGGCGTCGGCCTAACAAGAGAATATGGACGTCAAGCCTCGGTGGCAGAAACCAAGCAAAGCGGGAATCAAGCACTTACTGGTCGTCGCTCGCGGACCCAAGCAACTTCCGGCCGAACTTGAAGCCCGAGAGCCTGCAACTTGGGTCAGCCTCAGGAGGCCCGGAAGCAGAAGCCACGTCGGGAGGGCTGGGGTTGGCTTCAAACCGCCCAGGGATCGAAGTGGACCCTGGGGGAACCAGCCCCGACCTGCCCTTCCTTGTGACCAAGGGAGAGTCCTCCCCTCTTCGCCCGACGCCGGCATCTTCGTCATCCGGCATGGAGCGGAGGGCCCGAGACCTGAGCCGAGGGAAGGACTCCCCCGACTCCTTGCCAGTCGCCTCAAAGACGGACTCTTCCTCCTCCGCCTCTTCTTCCTCCTCACTCTCGATGTGCGGAAGGCAGCAGGAGCGGCTCAGATCGGAAGCGCGGGCAGCCGTGCAGTGATGGAAAGGCTTAGACGCGCGTGGGTCCAGTTGCGTGAGGCGAGCCGACCGAGTCGGGCGCGGGCGTGCGGCCGAAGGTGCGTTGGCAAATCAAGTCTGAGCTATACCGATCGAGATTTGTTTGGAAACAAAACTGGACCGAGTCCGGAAGGAAGTCCTTGTGTTGTACATGGACGCTAGTGCACTATTATAAATAGCGAGGGCTGGGTCATAGTACGAGACAACGACGAGGCAACAGATCAGATTGAATCGGTAGAAGAGAAAAATCCATCGTGGTGATAGGCATCCATCGGAAGCAAGGGCAGAGGTGAAACAATCGCTAGCATCCAAGAGTTGAGCCAAGGGAGGAGCATATCATGTGAAGACCAACTGGTTAGTTATTACTACTAGTACGTGGACGTTTTGTTCGTCTACTTGGGGATCACGCGAAGACTGCTTGGTTATTTTTCACGGAGTCAGCCGTACAAAGAACTATGGTGCCATCGGGTACCAGGTTTGAGGTGGAGAAGTTCAACGGAACTGGAAGCTTTGGGTTATGGCAGACAAGGGTGAAAGATTTGTTGGCACAACAGGGATGCTTGAAGGCGTTGTTGCAGGAAGCCAAGCCAGCTAAGATGGAGGCGGATGACTGGGAGGAGTTACAGTTGAAAGCAGCCGGGACTATACGGTTGTGTCTGTCGGACCAGGTTATTTATCATGTGATGGATGAGAATTCGCCGAAGAAGATCCGGGAGAAGCTGGAAAGTCAGTTTATGTCCAAGACTGCAACGACCAAGGTGTATCTAAAGCAAAAGTTGTATGGGATGAGGATGCAAGAGGGGTCTGATCTTGTGGAGTATATGAACGCCTTTAATCAAGTCGTGATAGATCTAGCACGCTTGGGTGCGACGGTTGACGACGAGGATAGGGCAATTCTGCTTCTTTGTTCGTTGCCATCATCCTATGACCATTTGATCACTACTTTGACGCACGGCAAGGAGACCGTCAAGAATGAGGATATTACTGCGGCATTGCTATCTTATGATATGAGGAAGAAGAACGCGGTGGAAGTCTCTCATGGTGAAGGTTTGCTAGTCAAGGGTGAGCAGTGGCGGAAGGGATATGAGGCTGGGAAGAACAAGAAAAAGAAAAAGAATATACAGTGTCACAAGTGTAAGCAGTGGGGACATATGAGAAAGGACTGTCCAGAACTCAATGATGGGGCCAGTGCTAATAAGGCAACTCATGGTGATGACTCAGACAGCAGTAGTGATGTCCTCATAGTATCAGACAGGCGGTCAACCAAATGTGAAGCATGGATGTTGGATTCAGCTTGCTCTTTTCATGCGACACCCAACAGGGAGTGGTTCTCTTCGTACAAGTCTGGTGAGTTTGGTTTAGCCTATGTGGGCGATGACACAGGTTATCGTGTTGCTGGAGTAGGTGACATCAAAATCAAGATGTTTGACGGAGTTGAGCGGATGCTTCGGGGAGTCAGGCATGTGCCAGAGCTGAGGAGGAATCTAATTTGGCTTGGAGTTCTTCATGATGGTGGTATGGTATTCCGTTGTGATCGGGATAGGAAGACCATGAGAATCATGGAAGATGAGGTGACCGTGATAATTGGAACAAGGACGGCTTCGCATCTTTACAAGTTGCAAGGGAGCACTATTGCAGGTGGAGTCACGGAGACTGGAGTTGCAGGAGTAGCAGCGGGGTCTCACGGCGGCGGCGGGTCTGGGGCAGACTCGTCGAGTAGCTTTCAGTAAGCTACGAAGAAGACAACACAAGTCCGGAGTACATGGAAGTTTGATGCATGGACAAATTCAAGGTGGTGGAGAATATTCGCCAAGGTGGAGTTTGTTGTGTTTGTGTCGAATATTTTGTACTAGTTGGGTTACGCTTGGACTTGGTGTTGTAGTGTGGGTAGGATACTTGTAGTGTCGGAGTCAGACACGTTGTACCCTTGGCCTCTTATATATGAGGAGGCACCCCACGTTGTAACCCATGACGACTAGATAGCGACAGGCTCGCAAGGGGGTGCCGGCGGCTTCTGCCGGCGCCCGGGTGGCCGGTGTTGCGGTATCTCGGGGAGGAGCGCCCGTAGTCATTGCCCCGGGGAGTAGGCGAGTTCGCCGAACCTCGTTAACAAATCTCGGTGTCGTCATTGTCTGTGATTGCTTGTTCCTCGGTGGATCGACCGTGTACCTCGGATTTATTCTAACAGGCCTCAGGTCCGCGTCCATCCTCTTCAGCACCGCCTTCGCACAGGGGTCGACAAGCTCCGTGCGGGACCACGCGTCGATGGCCTTGGGCTGCCCCGTAGGCAGCACCAGATGGGGGTGGAGATGCCCGACATCCACCATGACCCACTTGCTCCGGAAGCCTTCGATCCTCTTCCCAGGCTTCGAGATGGACACCAGAAACCCAGAGGGAAAAATAGTGACGCAACAAGGCCACCGAGGGTTTACCCCGACGTGAGCCTCACAGTAGTAAGCAAAAATCGCCAGGAGAAGAACGGAGTTGGGGTGGAGGTGCCGAGCCTGCAAGTTGTATTGGCGGAGAACAGCAAAGAAGAACTCAGAGAAAGGAGGCACCAGACCGGCGACAATGGCGCTCACAAAGAGCGGATAGAAGGTGCTCCCCTTGGCTTCAGGCTGGTTGGAGCCGGCCTTGAGCACAGTCGCCCCCTTGCTTCCCTGCGCCACCGTCATCAGGCGCGTAAGGGCGAGGTTCTTCTCCGACAGGTTCGGGGAATCCAGGGCCGGCGAGTACCAGGCCTCGGTCGGGGACTTGCGAGACGCCATGGTGTGCCGGATGAGAAGGATTGAGACAAATCTGGAGGATTTCGGAAGCAAGAAGGAGGAGAGCGAGAAAGGGGATCTGGAGCGAGGCGAAGGAGAACAAAGCAAGTAAGTCTGGCCCGGGCACCTCTTTTGTCAGATGGGCAGTTGCCGAGGCGTCGTGGGTAGCGCAGACGCCCACGTCCAATCAATCGCCACGCGGTGCCCAAGGCCGCAGGCTGTTGGTGCCCGCGGCGCTTCGCACTTGCCCTTTCGCTTTCCTACTAGGCCAAGCCCGGGCGTGCCTTGGGCCCGGGGGCTACTGTCGGCGTTCTGGGAACGGGGGTCCCCAGACTTGCCTGCCTGCGGCCTGCGGCGTGGCTCAAGTGCGGGCCCAGCGCGGCCCATCTTTGTCAGCTCAAGCTCAAGACCCTCGCGAGGGGCCAAGCCTCGCGGGGCGGACGACAGGAAGCTTCCTCAGAGGCGGCCTCATCCGGCAGGCTCGCGAGGAGGCGGAGAGATCAAGGCAGGGGTACCTCGCGAGGAACCCGTGACGCAAGCCATGATGATCGAGACCAGGCGGGCGCCGGCCTGCGCAGTGTCCTTGTTTCCCCTTTGGTGCAAAGTGGGCAAGCATAGGCCAAGGCATCAGGCAAAGGTTGCCATTCCAGTGCAACGAGACCAAGACCAGCAGAGCGGCAGGACGGAGGTCACCGTGGAGCCCAAGACGGCGTCATCACCAGTGCTTTTGGCAACCGAAGACCACCTTTGGTCAGGATAACTTGTACTATATGTTCCCCTTCAAAATGGCCAATTGTTGGCGCCCTTCCCGCTCATTATTTGGGGAGAGGCCTAGGGCCTCTATAAATAGAGCTAGCCACCAAAAAGGAGAGGAGGAGGGATCGAGAACATCTAGAAAACATCCAGAAATCTGGTAGAGCCCTAGCAGAGAGAGAGAGAGGCGACTGAACTCACCCTAGCAGTTCATCGCACCTGCTCAAGAACACCTCTCGCGAGGCTGTTCTTCCCTTGTACTATTCATCATCAGCCCCTGAGGCAATCCACCACACCACACACTAGAGTAGGGTATTACACCACAATGGTGGCCCGAACCAGTATAAACCTTGTGTCCCTTGTGTTGTTCGTTGTTTCTAGTTTAGATCACGCGAGGAGATTGGATGTAGATCGGTAGGGGAGAGATCTCCGCGTGCACCCCAGTGTTCGAACCTGAAAGGTCTGCCGGAACCCGAAATCTGACACAAACCTTTTCCCCTTTCACTACCTCTTAAATCTCGGGACGAGATTTCTTGTAGTGGAGGAGATTTGTGATGCCCGGATATTTAAGCTACAGTAATCCCCTGTTAATGGTGCCACGTCACTTCGATTACTATTGATGATCTCGCGTTAGTTCAAAAAACCGAGCCAAATTCAAATTTCAAATAAGTCAAACAAATAAAGTTTTCAAATGTCAAATCTAAAATGTTCAAAGTATTGAAAATAATCCCAAAGCATTTATAAAAATGAAATGAATATTTTATAAAGTATTTAGATGCCCTAAAACATTTAAAACGGGGCCAAAGCAGTAATTTAAATGCTTTCCTAAATTATCAAAAATTCCAAAACTTTTCAATTACCCCCTCAAACTTTTTGTAGCAGTGTTACATAGTGCACTGGTAATTATGTGACAAGTTGCATATTAGAAGGGCCAAATAGTGGCTAAAGAAAATACAAGACAAGAAAAAATTGGAAACAGAAAATAGAAAATAATAAAAAGTAAAGTGCGTTGTGCACTTAGCCGGCCCAGTGAATAGGGTAGCCCAGCCCGACCCCCCTGTTTTCTTCCTCCCCTTTTCACCAGAGACTCGGTGGATGTCGCGCACTCGTCCGTGGCCATGGATGGCCACATGCTGAGCATCCAACCCTCCCCGACGCCTACTTGACCCGTCCTCAAACCCTCTGGAACCCTAACCTCCTCTTCCTCTCCCACCTCGCGCCACTCTCTTCTCCTCGCGCAAGACCGAGCCGCCGTCGACATGCCTCACCTCACCCACGCGCTCTCCGTCGTCCTTATGCCCGGGGACTGTGCCCCACAGCCCCGCTGTGCTCTGCTACGCCCTCTATGCCGACGAGAACAAGCCGGGGAGCCACCTCGTCGTCACCTTCGACCCCGTCTCGCCCGACACCGATGCGGCAACTCGCCGTCGATCCGCCTCATCATGCCGCCCCCAGCTCCCTTCGGCTCCCCCCGCCCCCTCGCTGTGAGCTCCCGTAGCTGTTCTCCCTCTCCCCCTCCTCGAATCACCATCGTAGCCGTCGCCTCGATCTCGTCCAGAACCCCGCACGCCCGAGCCCCCCCAGGGTCGCGCCCCTTGTTCGCCAGCCAAGCCTCCGCGCCCGTGGACCCATGGCCGCGCCTCGTCCGGCCGTGCCCGTTGGCCGCCCGCGCGTGCACCCGC
>NC_041388.1:684365097-684397412 GCF_002162155.2 Triticum dicoccoides
CGCGCCCTGCCCTGCAGCGCCCTTCCCCCCGCATGCCCTGCTGCGCCATTGCCGCTGCTTCCCGCGACCTCGTCGTGCCTGCAGCCGCATCGCCCCGCCCCGCTCCCTGCTGCTGAACTGCCGCTGCCGCTGCTAGCTACCGCGCCCACCGGAGCCCCGCTCCCACTGCTGCCGCTGCCAGGCGCAGCTCCGGTCAGCCGGCCTCGCGCGACTGCGCCTCCCTGGACGGGTTCGCCCGCCCCGTATCCACTGCCTAGCACCCTCTAAGGACCTGGGGCCTTTGACCTGTGGGGCCGCCCTAGAACGTTTTTTAAGAATTAAAAATAAAAATTAATTAATAAAAAATAATTAATAAAAAATAATTAATAAAAAACAATTAATTAATTAATTAAAGAATTAATTTTGATTAATTAAACTAATCAATTAAGTAAACTAATTAAACTGTTAGTTAATTAATTAATCAGTCAATGACAGTGGGGCCCACCCTAAATTAATTCTGATTAGGTTAATTAATGTGTTTAAATAAAATTGGTCCCACACGTCAGTTTGACCAGTGAACACCCCTGTTGACTGCTGATGTCATGCTGACGTCAGCATACACTATTCTGGATAATGTTGAATTAAAAATAATTAAATAAATGCTAAAAATGATTTGAATCTTTTAAAATCAATATAAAATAAATCATAGGTCAGATGGAAAAACTTTGTACATGAAAGTTGCTCAGAACGACAAGATGAACCCGGATACGTAGCCCGTCCATCCATCACGCATCCCTAGGATAGCAAACACGCAACTTTCCCCCTCCAGTTCATCTGTCCGGAAACGCTAAACACCGGGGATATTTTCCCGGATGTTTCCCCCCTTCGCCGATACCACCTCATACCACGTTAGGGCACCCCTAGCACCGCTACTTGTCATGTCATGCATCGCTATGCATCTGTTTGCTTAATATTTATTGTTTCTTCCCCCTCTTTTCTCGCTAGACACCGAGACTGACGCCGCTGCTGGTGCCCCGATCGACTATGCTGTTGACGACCCCTTTTTCTTGCCAAAGCAACCAGGCAAGCCCCCCCTTGATCACCAGATATCGCCTACTCTCTTTCTATTGCTTGCATTAGAGTAATGTAGCATGTTACTGCTTTCCGTTAATCCTATTCTGATGCATAGCCTGTCATTGTTGCTACTACTATTGATACCTTACCTGCAATCCTAAATGCTTAGTATAGGATGCTAGTTTATCATCAGTGGCCCTACATTCTTGTTTGTCTGCCATGCTATACTATCGGGAAGTGATCACTCGGGAGGTGATCACGGGTATATATTATATACTTTATACATATTTCATGTTGTGACTAAAGTTGGGTCGGCTCGTTGAGTACCCGCAAGTGATCCCGATGTTGGGGGATTGGAGGGGCAGGTGGTTCCACCCAGGTAGTGGTGGGCCTAGGTTCCCGATGGCCCCCGACTGTTACTTTGAGGCGGAGCGACAGGGTAGGCGGAGACCACCTAGGTCAGAGGTGGGCCTGGCCCTGGTCGGTGTTCACGGTTACTTCAAAATAACACGCTTAACGAGATCTGGGTATTTGATCTGAGTTTGGCTACTAGCCTATATGCACTAATCAACTACGCGGGAACAGTTTTGGGCACTCGACATCGTGGTATCAGCCAAAGCCTTCGTGATGTCAGCGACTGAGCGGCGCGCGCCGGGTTGGACTGGAACGCCTGCTCTTGTATAAGGGAGGCTAGGCAGGTGTGCAATGGGCCCAGACCCTTGCGCACATAGGATTTAGACCGGCGTGCTGACCTCTCTGTTGTGCCTAGGTAGGGCTGCGACATGTTGATCTTCCGAGGCCAGACATGACCCGGAAAAGTGTGTCCGGCCAAATGGGATCGAGCGTGTTGGGAAATGTGGTGCACCCCCGCAGGGAAGTTTATCTATTCGAATAGCCGTGATCTTCGGTAACAGGACGACTTGGAGTTGTACCTTGACCTTATGACAACTAGAACCGGATACTTAATAAAACACACCCTTCCAAGTGCCAGATGCAACCGATGATCACTCTCTCACAGGGCGACGAGGGGAGGATCATCGGTTAGGATTATGCTATGCGATGTTACTTGGTGAACTTACCATCTACTCTCTTCTTCTGCTGCAAGATGGAGCTTACCAGAAGCGTAGTCTTCGAAAGTACTAGCTATCCCCCTCTTATTCCGGCATTCTGCAGTTCAGTCCACATATGATACCCCTTTTCCATTTGATACCAATGCATACATATGTAGTGTAGCTCCTTGCTTGCGAGTACTTTAGATGAGTACTCACGGTTGCTTTGCTCCCCCCTTTTCCCCTTTCTATACCCGATTACTGCGACCAGACGATGGAGCCTAGGAGCCAGACGCCACCGTCGACGATGACTCCTACTACACTGGAGGTGCCTTCTACTACGTGCAGCCCGCTGACGACGACCAGGAGTAGTTTAGGAGGATCCCAGGCAGTAGGCCTGCGCCTCTTTTGATTTGTATCCCAGTTTGTGCTAGCCTTCTTAAGGCAAACTTGTTTAACTTATGTATGTACTCAGATATTGTTGCTTCCGCTGACTCGTCTACGATCGAGCTCTTGTCTTCGAGCCCTCGAGGCCCCTGGCTTGTAATATGATGCTTCTATGACTTATTTTATTTGTAGAGTTGTGTTGTGATATCTTCCCGTGAGTCCCAGATCTGGATCGTACACGTTTGCGTGTATGATTAGTGTACGATTGAATCGGGGGCATCACAGGGACTCTTTCTGGAAGTTTCTTTATTCCCAAAATTCTAAATTATTCCAAAATTGACAAAAAATATTTTTGCAGATTTTTCGGAGTCTGTTTACTTACCGTACTCTGTACCTCCTTATTTTGACAATTCTGGAGTGTTTTGAAAGGACTCTTTTATGTGTTCTTCTGGTGTCAAAGTTTGGATAATATTACTTTCAACATTAATAGGCGTACTGATACGTCTCCAACGTATCTATAATTTTTGATTGCTCCATGCTATATTATCTTCTGTTTTGGACATTATTGGGCTTTATTATACACTTTTGTATTATTTTGGGGACTAACCTACTAACCGGAGGCCCAACCCAGAATTGCTGTTTTTTTGCCTATTTTAGGGTTTTGAAGAAAAGGAATATGAAATGGAGTCCAAACGGAATGAAACCTTCGGGAACGTGATTTTTGGAACGAACAAGATCCAGGAGACTTGGACCCTACGTCAAGCAACCAACAGGGAGGCCACGAGGTAGGGGGCGCGCCTACCCCCCAGGTGCGCCCTCCACCCTCGTGGGACCCCTGTTGCTCCACCGACGTACTCCTTCCTCCTATATATACCTACGTACCCCCAAACGATAACATACGGAGCCAAAACCCTAATTCCACCGCCGTAACTTTTTGTATCCACGAGATCCCATCTTGGGGCCTGTTCCGGAGCTCCGCCGGAGGGGGCATCGATCACGGAGGGCTTCTACATCAACACCATAGCCCTTCCGATGAAGTGTGAGTAGTTTACCTCAGACCTATGGGTCCATAGTTATTAGCTAGATGGCTTCTTCTCTCTTTTTGGATCTCAATACAAAGTTCTCCCCCTCTCTTGTGGAGATCTATTCGATGTAATCTTCTTTTGTGGTGTGTTTGTTGAGACCGATGAATTGTGGGTTTATGATCAAGTTTATCTATGAACAATATTTGAATCTTCTCTGAATTCTTTTATGTATGATTGGTTATCTTTGCAAGTCTCTTCGAATTATCAGTTTGGTTTGGCCTACTGATTGATCTTTCTTACAATGGGAGAAGTGCTTAGCTTTGGGTTCAACCTTGCGGTGTCCTTTCCCAGTGATAGTACGGGCAGCAAGGCACATATTGTATTGTTGCCATCGAGGATAACAAGACGGGGTGTTCATCATATTGCATGAGTTTATCCCTCTACATCATGTCATCTTGCTTAAGGCGTTACTCTCTTCTTATAAACTTAATACTCTAGATGCATGCTGCATAGCGGTCGATGTGTGGAGTAATAGTAGTAGATGTAGGCAGGAGTCGGTCTACTTGTCTCGGACGTGATGCCTATATACATGATCATACCTAGATATTCTCATAACTATGCTCAATTCAATCAATTGCTCAACAGTAATTTGTTCACCCAGCGTAAAATACTTATGCTCTTGAGAGAAGCCACTAGTGAAACCTATGGCCCCGGGTCTATCTTCATCATATTAAATCTTCCAATACTTAGTTATTTTCACTGCTTTTATTTTACTTTGCATCTTTATCATAAAAATACCAAAAATATTATCTTATCATATCTATCAGATCTCACTCTCGTAAGTGATCGTGTAGGGATTGACAACCCCTTATCGCGTTGGTTGCGAGGATTTATTTGTTTTGTGCAGGTGTGAGGGACTCGCGCGTAGCCTCCTATTGGATTGATACCTTGGTTCTCAAAAACTGAGGGAAATACTTACGCTACTTTGCTGCACCACCCTTTCCTCTTCAAGGGAAAACCAACGCAAGTGCTCAAGAGGTAGCAAGAAGGATTTCTGGCGCCGTTGCCGGGGAGGTCTATGCAAAAGTAAACATACCAAGTACCCATCACAAACCCTTATCTCCCGCATTACATTATTTGCCATTTGCCTCTCGTTTTCCTCTCCCCCACTTCACCCTTGTCGTTTTATTCGCCCTCTCTCTCTCTCTTCCCTCTCGTTATCTATTTGCCTCTTTTTACCTGTTCCTCGTTTGCTTGTCGTTATGGCGAGTCCTCTATCTTCTCCGTTGTCTCCTGAGAATGAAGTTCTAAATTTTAAGCAAAGGGAGGGAGAAAATATAAAATACGCTTGGTATAGAATTTGCAATGCTTAACATAGATCTACCAGGAAGCAATGTACTTCCGTTCTTCTTCGCATTTTTTATGTAGGCGCTACTCCTTGGCACAGATATATCCTTGACACCATTACCGGAGGGAACTTCTTGGGTAGCCATACTTTTGATTCTTATAATGCTACGATAGATTTGTTTGGCTCACCACCTCTTTTGGTTAATAGAACTATGGTAACTTTGGAGCATGTAATGCAAAAACTTGAAATTATTAAAAATAAAGTTGCTACTTTTGAGTTAATTGAAAATTTCGATAAAAATATCCACAACGAAATTACCCAATATGGATCTAAAGTAGTAGTAACTTTGAAAAATATTAAAGAGAAGGAACCTATAGTTAATGAAAGAATAAATAATGATTCCACTAGAATCGATAAACTTGAGGGTATGATTACCAACTTGGGAACCGCTTTTTCCTCCGTAAAGAATACTCCAAGTCCCCCAACTAAAATTGCCAAGCTTATGTATGTTCCTAAAAATAAAGGTGAATCCTCTAGCAAAGAAACTGCGGATCTCAAATCTATAAGTATTCATCCTAATCTTCTTGCTATCATTAAGGAACCATTTGTTACAAATGAATTTTTTGATCTTGTGCCTAAAAGTTTGATAATCCATAAAAAGAAAGAAATTCCTAAGGATGGTAGATGCCTCATTGAAGAATTACCTACCAAAAATAGTAATACCTAGATCTATCCTTGCTTTTTATGCCTAGCTAGGGGCGTTAAACGATAGCGCTTGTTGGGAGGCAACCCAATTTTATTTTTATTCCTTGTTTTTTGCTCCTGTTTAGTAATAAATAATTTATCTAGCCTCTGTTTTGGTTGTGTTTTTTGTGTTTAATTAGTGTTTGTGCCAATTAGAACCATTGGGAAGACTTAGGGAAAGTCTTGTTAATCTTGCTGTAAAAAACAGAAAATTTAGCGCTCACGAGAACTGCTGCCATTTTTATTTGGAAAGTGGTATCTAGTTAATTATATTTTCAGATTATTAATAGATAAATTCCTCACGTCCAGAAATTTATTTTAGAATTTTTGGGGTTCCAGATTTTGCGTTAGCTACAGATTACCACAGACTGTTCTGTTTTTGACAGATTCTGTTTTTCATGTGTTGTTTGCTTATTTTGATGAATCTATGGCTAGTAAAATAGTTTATAAACCATATAGAAGTTGGAATACAGTAGGTTTAACATCAATATAAATAAATAATGAGTTCATTACAGTACCTTGAAGTGGTCTTTTGTTTTCTTTCGCTAACGGAGCTCACGAGATTTTCTACTTTAAGTTTTGTGTTGTGAAATTTTTAAGTTTTGGGTAAAGATTTGATGGATTATGGAACAAGGAGTGGCAAGAGCCTAAGCTTGGGGATTCCCATGGCACCCCCAATATAATCTAATTACACTTAAAAGCCAAAGCTTGGGGATGCCCCGGATGGCATCCCCTCTTTCGTCTACTTCTATCGGTAACTTTACTTGGAGCTATATTCTTATTCACCACATGATATGTGTTTTCCTTGGAGCGTCTTGTTTGATTTGAGTCTTTATTTTTTATTTTACCACAATCATCTTTGTTGTACACACCTTTTGATATATACACACATGATTCGGAAATTATTAGAATACTCTATCTGCTTCACTTATATCTTTTGAGTTATATAGTTTTGCTCTAGTGCTTCACTTATATCTTTTAGATAGCGTCGGTGGATTTGTTTTATAGAAACTATTGATCTCTCATGCTGCACTTAGAATATTTTGAGAGTCTTAAATATCATGGTAATTTGCTTAAATAATCCTAATATGCTAGGTATACAAGATTAATAATAAAATTCTCTTATGAGTGTGTTCAATACTAAGAGAAGTTTGATGCTTGATAATTGTTTTGAGATATGGAGATGGTGATATTAAGAGTCTTGCTAGTTGAGTAGTTGTGAATTTGAGAAATACTTGTTTTAAAGTTTGTGATTCCCGTAGCATGCACGTATGGTGAACCGTTATGTGATGAAGTCGGAGCATGATTTATTTATTGATTGTCTTCCTTATGAGTGGCGGTTGGGGACGAGCGATGGTCTTTTCCTACCAATCTATCCCCCTAGGAGCATGCGCGTAATACTTTGCTTTGATAACTTATAGATTTTTGCAATAAGTATATGAGTTCTTTATGACTAATGTTGAGTCCATGGATCATACGCACTCTCACCCTTCCACCATTGCTAGCCTCTCTAATACCGCGCACCTTTCGCCGGTATCATACACCCACCATATACCTTCCTCGAAACAGCCACCATAACTACCTATCATGGCATTTCCATAGCCATTCCGAGATATATTGCCATGCAACTTTCCACCGTTCCGTTTACTATGACACGCTCCATCATTGTCATATTGCTTTGCATGATCATGTAGTTGACATTGTATTTGTGGCAAAGCCACCATTCATAATTCTTTCATACATGTCACTCTTGATTCATTGCATATCCCGGTACACCGCCGGAGGCATTCACATAGAGTCATATTTTGTTCTAAGTATTGAGTTGTAAGTAAATAAAAGTGTGATGATCATCATTATTAGAGCATTGTCCCAAGTGAGGAAAGGATGATGGAGACTATGATTCCCCCACAAGTCGGGATGAGACTCCAGATGAAAATTAATAATAAAAAAAGAGGCCATAAAAAAAGAAAAAGGCCCAAATAGAAAAAATGAGAGAAAAAGAGAGAAGGGACAATGCTACTATCCTTTTACCACACTTGTGCTTCAAAGTAGCACCATGATCTTCATAATAGAGAGTCTCCTATGTTATCACTTTCATATACTAGTGGGAATTATTTATTATAGAACTTGGCTTGTATATTCTAATGATGGGCTTCCTCAAAATGCCATAGGTCTTCGCGAGCAAGCGAGTTGGATGCACACCCACTTAGTTCCTTTTGTGAGCTTTCATATACTTATAGCTCTAGTGCATCCGTTGCATGGCAATCCCTACTCACTCACATTGATATCTATTGATGGGCATCTCCATAGCCCGTTGGTACGCCTAGTTGATGTGAGACTATCTTCTCCCTTTTTTGTCTTCTTCACAACCACCTTTATATTCCACCTAAAGTGCTATGTCCATGGCTCACGCTCATGTATTGCATGAAGATTGAAAAAGTTTGAGAATGTCAAAAGTATGAAACAATTGCTTGGCTTGTCATCCGGGTTGTGCATGGTTTAAATACTTTGTGTGGTGAAGATAGAGCATAGCCAGACTATATGATGTTGTATTGGCCATGTTATTTTGAGAAGACATAATTGCTTAGTTAGTATGCTTGAAATATTATTATTTTTATGTCAATATTAAACTTTTGTCTTGAATCTTTCGGATCTGAATATTCATACCACAATTAAGAAGAATTACATTGAAAATATGCCAAGTAGCATTCCACATAAAAATTCTTTTTTTATCATTTACCTACTCGAGGACGAGCAGGACTTAAGCTTGGGGATGCTTGATACGTCTCCAACGTATCTATAATTTTTGATTGCTCCATGCTATATTATCTTCTGTTTTGGACATTATTGGGATTTATTATACACTTTTATGTTATTTTTTGGACTAACCTACTAACCAGAGGCCCGACCTAGAATTGTTGTTTTTTTGCCTATTTTAGGGTTTCGAAGAAAAGGAATATCAAACGGAGTCCAAACGGAATGAAACCTTCGGGAGCGTGATTTTTGGAACGAACAAGATCCACGAGACTTGGACCTTACGTCAAGCAACCAACAGGAGGCCACGAGGTAGGTGGGCGCGCCTACCCTGCCAGGCGCGCCCTCCACCCTCGTGGGCCCCCCGTTGCTCCACCGGCATACTCCTTCCTCCTATATGCCAAAACCCTAATTCCACCGCCGTAACTTTCTGTATCCATGAGATCCCATCTTGGGGCCTGTTCCGGAGCTCCGCCGGAGGGGGCATCGATCACGGAGGGCTTCTACATCAACACCATAGCCCTTCCGATGAAGTGTGAGTAGTTTACCTCAGACCTACGGGTCCATAGTTATTAGCTAGATGGTTTCTTCTCTCTTTTTGGATCTCAATACAAAGTTCTCCCCCTCTCTTGTGGAGATCTATTCGATGTAATCTTCTTTTGCGGTGTGTTTGTTGAGATCGATGAATTGTGGGTTTATGATCAAGTTTATCTATGAACAATATTTGAATCTTCTCTGAATTCTTTTATGTATGATTAGTTATCTTTGCAAGTCTCTTCGAATTATCAGTTTGGTTTGGCCTACTAGATTGATCTTTCTTGCAATGGGAGAAGTGCTTAGTTTTGGGTTCAATCATGCGGTGTCCTTTCCCAGCGACAGTAGGGGCAGCAAGGCACGTATTGTATTGTTGCCATCGAGGATAACAAGATGGGGTTTTCATCATATTGCATGAGTTTATCCCTCTACATCATGTCATCTTGCTTAAGGCGTTACTCTGTTCTTATGAACTTAATACTCTAGATGCATGCTAGATAGCGGTCGATGTGTGGAGTAATAGTAGTAGATGCATGAAGGAGTCGGTCTACTTGTCTCAAATGTGATGCCTATATACATGATCATACCTAGATATTCTCATAATTATGCTCAATTCTATCAATTGCTCAACAGTAATTTGTTCACCCACCGTAAAATACTTATGCTCTTGAGAGAAGCCACTAGTGAAACCTATGGCCCCCGGGTGTATTTTCATCATATTAAATCTTCCAATACTTAGTTATTTTCATTGCTTTTATTTTACTTTGCATCTTTATCATAAAAACACCAAAAATATTATCTTATCATATCTATCAGATCTCACTCTCGTAAGTGACCATGTAGGGATTGACAACCCCTTATCGTGTTGGTTGCGAGGATTTATTTGTTTTGTGCAGGTGCGAGGGACTCGCATGTAGCCTCCTACTGGATTGATACCTTGGTTCTCAAAAACTGAGGGAAATACTTACGCTACTTTGCTGCACCACCCTTTCCTCTTCAAGGGAAAACCAATGCAAGTGCTCAAGAGGTAGCACGTACCTGATATATAATGCTTTATTCGTTGCCCGTTGACAACTTTCGGGTTAGTGCCTTCGAAATTATTTATCTTGATGGCTCTAGACCGGTAAACCTCCTCGATGATACATGGGCCTTCCCATTTTGAGAGGAGTTTTCCTGCAAAGAATCTGAAACGAGAGTTGTACAAAAGAACATATTCTCCAACTTTAAACTCACGTTGCTGAATTCTTTTTTCATGCCATCTTTTAACTATTTCTTTAAATAACTTTGCATTTTCATAAGCTTGGGTTCTCCATTCATCTAATGAGCTTATATCAAATAACCTCTTTTCACCAGCAAGTTTGAAATCATAGTTGAGTTCTTTAACTGCCCAATATGCTCTATGTTCCAACTCAAGAGGTAAATGACAAGCTTTTCCAGAAACCATTTTATAAGGAGACATACCCATTGGATTTTTAAGTGCTGTCCATAAGCCCAAAGTGCATCATCTAATTTCTTAGACCAATTCTTCCTGGACCTATTAACAGTCTTCTGCAAAATTAATTTTATTTCTCTATTACTAAGTTCAACTTGACCACTAGATTGAGGATGATAGGGTGATGCAATTCTATGATTAACATCATACTTAGCAAACATTTTACGGAAAGCACCATGAATAAAGTGTGAACCACCATCAGTCATTAAATATATAGGGACTCCAAAACTTGGGAAAAATAACTTCCTTAAGCATTTTAATAGAGGTGTTGTGATCAGCACTACTAGTTGGAATAGCTTCTACCCATTTAGTAACATAATCAACAACAACCAAAATGTCTGTATACCCATTAGAAGAAGGAAAAGGTCCCATGTAATCAAATCCCCAAACATCAAATGGTTCAACAGCAAGAGAATAGTTCATAGGAATTTCTTGACGCTTACCAATATTACCTATTCTTTGGCATTCATGACAAGATGAGACATACTTACGAGCATCCTTGAAGAGAGTAGGCCAATAAAATCCAGACTGCAATACCTTGTGAGCAGTTCTATCTCCAGCATGATGCCCTCCATAAGCCTCGGAGTGACATTTCTATAGGATTTGTCCTTGTTCATGATCAGGTACACAACGTCTAATAATACCATCTACTCCTTCTTTATTAAGATGTGGGTCATCCCAAAAGTAATGTCTTAAATCATAGAAGATTCTTTTCTTTTGTTGGTATGTAAAGCTAGGTGGAAAATATTTAGCAACAATGTAATTAGCATAGTCGACATACCAAGGAGTACCATTAGCAACATTTATTGCAGCTAACTGCTCATCAGGAAAACTATCATCAATAGGTAGTGGGTCATCAAGCACATTTTCAAGCCTAGACAAGTTATCAGCTACGGGATTCTCAGCTCCTTTTCTATCAATGATATGTTAATCAAATTCTTGTAACAAGAGAACCCAACGAATAAGTCTAGGTTTAGCATCTTTCTTCTCCATAAGATATTTAATAGCAGCATGCTCTATGTGAACAGTTACTTTAGAATCAACAATATAAGGTCTAAACTTATCACAAGCAAACACCACTGCTAAGAATTCTTTTTCAGTAGTAGCATAATTTCTTTGAGCACTGTCTAGAGTTTTACTAGCATAATGAATAACATTCAATTTCTTATCAACTCTTTGTCCTAGAACAACACCAACAGCATAATCACTAGCATCACACATAATTTCAAAAAGCAAATTCCAATCAGGTGGTTGAACAATAGGTGCAGAAATTAAAGCTTTCTTGAGTGTTTCAAAGGCTTCAAGGCAATCATCACAAAAAACAAAAGGAATATCCTTTTGCAAGAGATTAGTAAGAGGCCTAGAAATTTTAGAAAAGTCTTTGATAAATCTCCTATAGAAACCAACATGACCAAGGAAGCTACGAATACCTTGCTAACACCCACAGTTTGTTTCTGACAATCTATCTTAGCATTAACTGTGTCCAAGAAAGGTATAACAAAGATAATGGAACAAAAGTCATCTTGTGGGGTACCAAGAACAAGAAAATTAGTTGGGTATTTTATTTTCCCACACAATACTTCAACATCTCTAATAATCCCACAAGGTGATATGGTGTCTCTATTAGCAAGTTTAATAGTAACATCTATATCTTCTATCTCTGTAGGTGCTATGTCTTCCCTAATTTCTTGATATAACTTGTAAGGAATAGCACTCACACTAGCACCCATGTCACATAAACCATGATAACAGTGATCTCCTATTTTAACTGAAATAACAGGCAGGCCAACAACTGGTCTATTTTTATCCCTTTTTGGGTTTTGCAATTCTAGCAGCTTCTGCACAGAAGTAAATAACATGCCCATCCACATCTTGTTCTAAGAGATCTTTAACCATAGCAATATTAGGTTCAACTCTAATTTGTTCATTAGGTTTAGGTGTTCTAACAAAGCTTTTGTTAACCATGGTTGAAACTTTAGCATGTTCCTTTATCCTTACAGGAAAAGGGGGTTTCTCAATATAAGTAGTAGGAACAACTGGATCAACATTATAAAGTATAGTTTCTTCTTTAACGGGTACCGGTTCTTTAATTTCATCTTTAATAGGTGGGTGATATTTAAGCCACTTCTCTTGAGGGATTTCAACATGAGTAGCAAATGATCCACAAAAGGAGGCTACTATCCTAGAGTCAAGTCCATATTTAGTGCTAAACTTTTGAAAAGCATCGCTATCCATAAAAGATTTAACACAATCATACTTAAGCTTTATACCTGACTCTTTAACTTCATCGAGTTACCAATCTTCAGAGTTGCGTTTAATTCTTTCCAAAAGATCCCACCGGAATTCAATAGTCTTCTTGATAAAAGAACCAGTACAATAAGTATCCAGCATGGTTTGATCATTACGAGAGAGCCGAGCACAAAAGTTCTGAATAATAATTTCTCTTGAGAGCTGGGCATGAATATAAAATTGACTTAATCCTCCCCCAAGCTAGAGCGATACTTTGTCCTTCACGAGGCCAAAAATTATATTTATAATTCCGATCACGATGAACTAGATGCATATGATAATTTTTTTGGTGGAACTCCAATTTCAGATGATTCCAATTCCATGATCCAATATTATCGCATAGCCTATACCATGCCAATGGTTTTCCCTTCAAAGATAAAGGGAAAAAATTTCTCATCACCTCATCTCCGGGTAAACCTGCAAGTTTAAACAATCCACAAATTTATTCCACATATATCAAGTGCATATTGGGATGTTCGGTTCCATCTCCCGCATAAGTATTAGCTAGCAGTTGTTCTATCATACCCGAAGGAATTTCGTATTCAATATTTTCAGTAGGTAATTTAGATTTAGGGGCAATTAATTGTGGTTCCGGAGGAGGTGAAGATACCCCGAACAAACCCCTCAAAGCATTGTGTTCCATAGTAACAAGTGACAATAAATTTCAGCACACTATATAAATGTTTCCTTACCAAATTCCACTTACCAAAGGCGCTTCACTCCCCGGAAACGGTGCCAGAAAATAGCCTTGATGACCCACAAGTATAGGGGATCAATTGTAGCTCTTTTCGATAAGTAAGAGTGCCGAACCCAACGAGGAGCAGAAGGAAATGACAAGTAGTTTTCAGTAAGGTAATGTCTGCAAGTGCTGAAATTGTGAGTAGCGAGTAGTTTGATAGCACGGTAATTTATAACGAGAAAGTAACGATAATTGTAACAAGTATGAAGCAAGGTAGACCAATCCCTTTGAGGCAAAGGACAGGCAAAATAGTCTCTTATAATGAGCAAAGCGTTCTTGAGGGTACACGGGAATGTCATCCAGTCACTTTCATCATGTTGGTTTGATTTGTGTTCACTACTTTGATAATTTGATATGTGGGTGGACCAGTGCTTAGGTGTTGCTCTTACTTGAACAAAACTCCTACTTATGATTAACTCTCCCGCAAGCATCGACAACTATGAGAAAATTATTAAGAATACATTCTAACCATAGCATTAAACTCTAGGATCCAATCGGTCCCTTACGGAGTAGTGCATAAACCGGGGTTTAAGTTTCTATCACTCTCGCAACCCACCATCTAATTGCTACTCCACAATGCATTCCCTTAGGCCTAAATATAGTGAAGTGTCATGTAGTCGATGTTCACATGATACCACTAAGGGAATCACAACATACATACTATCAAAATATCGAACACATGCAAAATTCACATGATTACTTGCAACATGATTTTTCCCGTGACCTCAAGAACAAAGGTAACTACTCACAAATGATAAACATGCTCATGATCAGAGGGGTATTAAATAGCATATTGGATCTGAACATATAATATCCCACCAAATAAACCATATAGTAATCAACTACAAGATGTAATCAACACTACTAGTCAACCCCTAGCAACAATCTATAGTTCCGGTAACAAGATTGAATACAAGAGATGAACTAGGGTTTGAGATGAGATGGTGCTAGTGAAGATGTTGATGGAGATTTCCCTCCCCAAGATGGGAGCGGTTGTTGGTGATGATGATGATGGTTTCCCCCTCCGGGAGGGAAGTTCCCCCGTTAGAATCGCTCCGCCGGAGGGCAAAAGTGCTCCTGCCCAAGTTCTGCCTCGAGCGGCGGCGCTTCATTCCGAAAGTCCTCTCCTTATTTTTTCTAGGTCAAAATGACTTATATACCAAAAGATGGGCACCGGAGGTGGGCCGAGGAGGCCACAACCCACGAGGGCGCGCCTGGGGGGCCTGGCGCGCCTAGGTGGGTTGTGCCCACCTGGTGGCCCCCTCTAGTGTTTATTGGCTCTAGTATTTCTTAAATAATCCATAAAAAATCTCCGTGAAGTTTCAGCCCATTTGGGGTTGTGCAGAATAGGTGGCCTGACGTAGCTTTTCCAGGTCCAGATTTCCAGCTACCGGAATTCTCCCTCTTGGTCTGTTCCTTGAAAATTATGTGAGAAAAGGCATTATAATTATTCCAAAAAGCATTATTATGGATAATAATGTTATAAATAAGAGTAATAAAACATGATGTAAAATTGACGTATCACATACCCTCATAAAAACCTTACATCTTGCAAAGTGCTTCCCAATTTGTGCAACCAAAATGGGTTACACTCTGAGAATTGTACACATTTACTTCAAAATCCATACCATGATGGGTCCTTAGGTGAATTTTCTTTGTTTCGAAACTTTCATGGTCTTCAAAACCCATTCTCTTCAAGACATATCATCTTGCATGGCATGGGATAAGCTAGTCAAATTGTAAAAGATGAAAATTACACGTTGAAATAGTTGAAGTCGTGCTTAATTACGAAAAAACACTTGTCGTCGTTGCGTATCATTTCAACATTGAAGGTCTCCTGGAGCTTAATGCTGAAGCATCGATCTTCGTCCAGGTGAGGCCTGTTGCACAGACTTCGGTCGTCGTTGCACTAGTCACACTCCCCTGGGAGACTTTCATCATCCGAGTACGACATTTCCTATGTTCATAATTCAAAGATTAAACTTATAAAATTAAATATATGTACTACAAAAATTAAATTAGATCATTATTATTCATCATGGGTTGACTATTGGTCTCCCGATTCTTTTCTTGAAAACTCCTAGCTCACGTGGTGTATACATTCGACCGTTGGTGATGATCGCTCCTCCTTTTGTCCCCGAGTGCATTACACCAAAATGTCTAGCACACGGGAACGAAGGAGAAGAGACCCCCACGACAACAGTCGGGATTCTTCGTCCTCTCATATATGGTGGAGCCTCGACAGACTTAAAGTCAACCTGAAATGTTGTTTAATTATCTTTCTAGAAAATCCAGGCCACTCGATATTTCCTACATATTCTAGCACAAGTCATGCCAAAATTCACGGAAAAATCCGGCATGACCTTTGATAAAAAGGACATATCGAGCACCTGAAATTTGTCGGAACAAAAATTAATCAACACTCACTACAAAAAAGACACATCCGTGACGTTTTGGGCCGAACGAATTTTTTCTGTCATGCTTATGACACTTCTATGACGATAATTGTGACAAAACCCGGTATCATCATAGATGTCGTGGGCTCCTACTTCTATGACAAAAAATCATGACAGAAAATGGGCTTTTCATCCTGGGTGGGCGGGAGACACAACTGCATGACATTCTTTGGGCCGTCCATGACGGAGAAAACCGTGGCAGAAGCAAGGGCGAGGAAAATATCGGGGAGTTCCCGGTTACGGTGGGTGGTCGGGGGCCGAGCGATGCGCATTTCTCTCGTACACGTAGGCGCGTGGGTGCGAGGCGTTGGGCTCTAACTGAACCCGAGCGATTGCACTGCAGGCTACGCATTACTGAACCCAAGCGATCGATCGATCCCTTTATGTTAGCTAAACCCGATCGAGCGATTCCTTCGCTAATGCTGCTAATTGAAGCCGATCGAACACCTACTGCCTCCTTCCCTTGATGAACAGTGAGCGTTGTTGGGGGGTTTGGATGAACAGTTCCCAGTGGGGGGTTGGATGCACAGGACCCCGTGGTAGTAGAGGCTGTTGCCGCTGGATGAACAGTACCCCAATCGATCGATCCTGTGGATGAACAGGACCCCGTGGAGGGCTGGATGAACAGGACCCCGTGGAGGGCTGGTTGAACAGTAGCCAGTGGAGGGCTGGATGAACAGTAGCCCCGGGAGGGGTGGTGGAACAGGACCCCGTGGAGAGGGCTGGTTGAACAGTAGCCGGTGGACGAGCGCGTGGTGGAGGCTGGATGAATAGGAGCTTGTGGATGAACAGTCGCCGGTGGAGGCTGGAGGAGGTCAACGGTGGATGAACAGTAGCCCGTGGAGGCAGTCGACGGTGGAGATGAACAATATCCCGTGGAGTCCCGTTTTGCAGTACGCCACACCCTTCCGATGAACAGGACCCCCGTTTCGACTGTAGCGCTCCAACACAAGTCCATTTCTTCTGTTTTGCGGTACGCCACACCCCTCCCGATCAATAGGACCCCGTTTCGACCGTAGGAGGTCCGTTTCCTCCATTTTGCGGTACGCCAGACCCGTCCCGATGAACAGGATCCGTTTCGACCGTGGCTGGCCGAACACAAGGTCGTTTCCTCCATTTAGTGGTATGCCATGCCTTGTTTGCATCGGCTGTTCCGTCCAAGCTGGTTGGCTCCCGATGAATAGCATGCGTTCCATAGCCTCCATATGAACACGACACATTCCGTTGCCTCCCCATGAACACGAGATGATGCAGTTTCTCCATTCTGACCTAGCAATGTACACGAGCCCTAGCCGTACGTATGCGCGAGTAGGCGTTCGAGACACCGCCCGTATGTACGTATGATACATCTCCAACGTATCTATAATTTTTTATTGTTCCATCCTATTATATTATCTGTTTTGGATGTTTAATGGGCTTTAATTTACCTTTTTATATTATTTTTGGGACTAACCTACTAACCAAAGGCCGAGTGCAGATTGCTGTTTTTTGTGTGCCTATTTCAGTGTTTCGCCGAAAAGGAATATCAAACGGAATCCAAACTGAATGAAACCTTCGGGAGAGTTATTTTTGGAACAAACGTGATCCAGGAGACTTGGAGTGGCCGTCAAGAAAGAAGCAAGGTGGCCACGGGGTAGGGTGGCGCGCCCAGGGGGGCAGGCGCGCCCCCACCCTCGTGGGCCCCTCGCAGCTCCACCGACGTACTTCTTCCTCCTATATATACCCATATACCCCAAAAACATCCAGGAGCACCACGAAACCCTATTTCCACCGCCGCAACCATCTGTACCAGTGAGATCCCATCTTGGGGCCTTTTTCGGCGCTCCGCCGGAGGGGGAATCGATCACGGAGGGCTTCTACATCAACACCATAGCCTCTCAGATGATGTGTGAGTAGTTTACCATAGACCTTCGGGTCCATAGTTATTAGTTAGATGGCTTCTTCTCTCTCTTTGGATCTCAATACAAAGTTCTCCTCGATTCTCTTGGAGATCTATTTGATGTAATTATTTTTGCGGTGTGTTTGTGGAGATCCAATGAATTGTGGATTTATGATCAGGATTATCTATGACCAATATTTGATTCTTCTCTGATATCTTTTATGCATGATTTAAATATCTTTGCAAGTCTCTTCGAATTATCAGTTTGGTTTGGCCTACTAGATTGATCGTTCTTGCAATGGGAGAAGTGCTTAGCTTTGGGTTCAATCTTGCAGTGTCCTTTCCCAGTGACAGCAGGGGTAGCAAGGCATGTATTGTATTGTTGCCTTCGAGGATAAAAAGTTGGGGTTTATATCATATTGCTTGAGTTTATCCCTCTACATCATGTCATCTTGCCTAATGTGTTACTCTATTTTTATGAACTTAATGCTCTAGATGCATGCTGGAGAGTGGTTGATGTGTGGAGTAATAGTAGTAGATGCAGAATTGTTTCTGTCTACTTGTCACGGACGTGATGCCTATATAGATGATCATGCCTAGATATTGTCATAACTATTCGCTTTTCTATCAATTGCTCGACAATAATTTGTGCACCCACCATAGAAATTGCTATCTTGAGAGAAGCCACTAGTGAAACCTATGGCCCCCGGGTCCATCTTCCATCATATTATTTTCCTATCAATTTGCTATTTCTATTTCGCAATCTTTATTTTCCAATCTATACAACAAAAATATCAAAAATATTTATCTTATTATCTCTATCAGATCTCACTCTTGTAAGTGACCCTGAAAGGATTGACAACCCCTTTATCGTGTTGGTTGCGAGGTTCTTGTTTGTTTGTGCAGGTACTAGGTGACTTTTGTGCTATCTCCTACTGGATTGATACCTTGGTTCTCAAAATTGAGGGAAATACTTGGGGATCCCTTCCCGCCTAATATTTGGGGAGAGGACCCGGGCCTCTATAAATAGGACTAGCCACCACCATAGAAAGGAAGGCTCATCTAGAGAGAGATTCAACCAAGCCACCACACTCACCAAGCACAAGAACACCTCTCCTCAGGAGGCTGTTATTTCCTTGTAACTATTCATCCTTAGCCCAAGAGGCAATCCACCACACCACACTGGAGTAGGGTATTACACCACATCGGTGGCCCGAACTAGTATAAACTCTTGTGTCTCTTGTTCTTTGGGTTCCTCGAGCTAGGCCATGAGATCATGTTGTGTGCGAGCTAGAGAGGGGGAGAGATCTTTGTGCGCACCCTAGTGTTCGAACCTCAAGGGTTTTGTCGGAACCCGAAATCCGACATTTGGTGCACCAGGTAGGGGTGTGCTTAAGCTTTCCTCTTCGTCAATCCACGCTTTGCCACTTCGCCGAGTCCATGGCCGACGCTCGCCGGGCCCGCGCTGAGCGGCGGGCCGCCCTCGCCACCCGTGTTGCTCAGACAGCCCCTGTCGACAGGCCTCCCCATCGTTCTCCGTCACCTGCCGCCAACGCTGCCACCGGCCCGACAACAAACGAGTAACAATCTTCCTTACTGCATCCCTCCGTGCGGCGAGACAACCGCACCGCCACCCCGTTGCTGACTCCGACCGGCTCATCGTCTCACGCTCGTCGCGCGCCCACAGAAGCGCAGGCCGCACTGCTCATGGCACGCGAGCTCCTGCGCTACCGCCTGGTCGATGACCTCTATGAGGACTGGTTGGACCGCGTCGTCGAGCTCGTCAGCGCCATGGGGGGCTCTCTTGCACCATCCCTCTCGCTGCCTCGCGCGTCCTGGCTGCGGGCTATGTGGCTCATGGAGCGCCTCCGCCCTCTCCGCACCAAGATGGTGCCCTCGCGCAGAGGAGTGTGGCTCATGGAGCACCTCCGCCTCCTCTGCGTCAAGATGGCGTCCTCGCTCCAAGGTGCACAGTCCTGTGGCATGATCCACCATGCCGTGTGCCCGTGCACGAAGAAAGAAGCTCCCAAGAGGTTCCCCGTCCGCAAGAAAATGCTCCACCGCTCCCAGCACCGCCACGTCAGGATCGCTTGCCGCGGCAGGGCCATGCGCCACTTGCCGTGGCGGCGCAGGGACACCAAGATCAAGCTCCGCCTCCATGATGGGCCCCGGTGGCCATGACAGGCAGCCACGCCTTCACTCCTGAGCTGCGTAGCATCGTCTGGCCAGGCAAGTTCAAGACGAACCTGCCTCCTCGCTACGACGGCATCCCTGACCCCGTGGAGTTCTTGCAGCTCTACGAGCTGAGCATCGAGGCGGCCAATGGCGACAAAAAGGTCATGGCGAACTGGTTTCCCATGGTCTCAAGGACGGCGCTCGCTCGTGGCTCCTGAACCTGCCCCCGGGCTTGATCTCATCCTAGGACCAGGTGGGCGACAACTTTGTCGCCAACTTTTAGGGCACTCACGACCGCCCCCCCGGCCGCAGGTGACCTGCGCCGCATCAAGCAACAGCCGGGAGAGACCCTGCAGAAGTACATCCAGCGCTTCAACAGCGTGCGCCTGAAGATCCCCAAGGTGACGGACGAGGCCATCATCTCAGCGTTTTCCGATGGCGTCCACGACGTCAAGATGAAGAAAGAGCTCCCATCCATGAGGAGTTGTGCACGACTTTGGAGCTGTTCAACATAGCAACCAAGTGTGCAAGAGCTGAGGAGGGGCGCCTCTCCCTCCTCGAGCTCCTTGCTGCGGATCCAGAGGAGAAGAAGGCGAAGGTCAAGGACATGAAGCGCAAGGGCGTGGCCGTGCTCGCAGCAAAACCAGACACAAAGCGTGGTTGAGATCTTCCCGAGTCGTCCAAGGGCAGCCGTACATTCTGCACCTTCCACAACGTGCGCAACCATAACACCAACGATTGTCAAGAGCTCAGGGCCATTCGAGATGGACGCTTCGGTCGACGCCCAGAGCGCAACGACCGGGGCTATGACCGAGGAGGTGGACAAGGTGGAGGACGTTGGGACGACCGCGACTCTCGCTAGGAGTGGCACGACCAGCCTCACGAGGACCGCTAGTAGGACCAGCCTCGTGAGGGCACCTGGAGGGACCAGCCTCGCGAGGATCGTCCTCAGGGCAACCCTAGTCTCCCTCCGCTGCCGTCGCCACCAAGAAGGAACGACGACCACCAACAGGACGAGGGGGCTGGGGTCTTTCAGGAGCCGCGCGCCATCGCCTGCATCTTGGGTGGTGCTCAAGCCCCAACTTCCCAGCGCGTCTTCAAGCAGTTCTCTCGCGAGGTGAATGCAGCCCTCCCCAAGCTCGGGGCCACGTGCCCGCTCAGACGGTCCAAGTATGCCATCACCTTTAGCTCGGTGGACCAGCTCAAATGCATGGCAACCGCCAGCGTTCTCCCGATGCTCTGTTCACCCATCATCAGCAATGTCCAAGTCACCAAGACCCTCATCGACGGCGGCGCACGGCACAGTGTCCTGTTTGTCGAGACGTTCGATAGCCTTCAAGTGCCATACGATTAGCTCCAGCCCACCAAGTCTTTCTCAGGAGTGACTGACGGCTCCACCACCCGATAGGGCAAGTTCGCCTCCTTGTCACCTTCGGTCAGCGCGACAACTACCACACCGAGCTCATCGACTTCAACGTTGCCCACATCCGCCTGACGTACAATGCCATCCTCGGGTACCTAGCGCTAGCCAAATTCATGGCAGTCACCCACCATGGCTACAACGTCCTGAAGATGTCGGGAAGCGGCAGAATCATCACGGTCCCCTGTGAAGAAAGAGACGCGGTGTGCTCCCTCGAGCGCGCCTTCCAAGCTGCATCAATCGAAGACCCTGACAAAGCGGGTGTGTAGTACCCTCCTGAGGCCAACCCCAAGAAGAAGAAGCGGCTCCTCCGCACTGGGCCTCAAGGGAGCGGCGCCTCCAGCGGCACCACCTCAGGATCTGTGCCCGTGCCTAGGGCGCCTTCCTCCCTCGCATAGGGAGGCGTGCCCAACGCCATCCTCGGGCAGGGCTCGGGGCTCTCTTCTAGAGGGCCTCAGACCTGGCCAACATCATGAGGGAGGCGCTCGGACACCATGTGGAGGCGTGCTTCGTGCCACGTTTCCCTCAGGAGGACACCGGGCGAGGAGCGCCTGGCGCTCAGGAGTTCATCATCGAGGAAGCAAGGGCAATATGCGGTGACCGCCGCCCACTTGGCGCTGCTCCCCATCTAGGCGAGGGTGGAGAGTTGCGCGTCTGCATCGACATCCCGGGGCTCAATAGGGCTACATCTCAGGAGCGCTTCTGGCCTTCGCGTGCTGGACGGTGTGAGGGTCCACCTCATAGCTACGTTCGCATGCCGTTCGGCCTGCCGAGCGTGGCAACCGCCTTCCAGCGCGATATGCAGAGCATCCTGGCAGGTCAGGAGGCCAGGCACCACGCAGTCCTGGCGGAGATGGAGACGGTCCTAAGGAGGCCACCTAAGCCTCCAGAGCCTCCCGAGGCTCTGGGTCTCGACAGCTCGTGAGGAGCGACTTCTTTGCCACGCGTCTTCAGCTACCCCAACACTCCTTCGACAACCAAACCAGGTGACATTTTCCACGTTTACTTAGCTGGAAACGCCCCCCGGGCTGCATAATTCCCAGACCGCGTGGGTCTGTCCCTATGGCATGTATCCACTTGCATGTTTAGTTCACTCTGCTGGGGGCGCCCCTCGGGCTGCATCATCCCCAGGCCGCTCGGGTCCGTCCCAGTGGCATGTATCGTTCTTGCATTTACCTAAGCTAGTTTGCGTTTCATGTGTAATCTATCTATGGTTATCACCTGGTTGATTGTCACCCACCATGGGAGCCGCATGCCGACAATCTTTCTTAAGGATCCTTCGCATGAGAAGGCTAGGCACGTTGTCTGTGCTCGGGCCCGTCCCTGCAGCATCGATAAATCCAACAGCTGAGATCTGTCTGGCAGGCCGGCCCCGTTCATGTCACCTGTTGGGGTCATTGATGCTTGGCCTTCTCATGCGATAGCCTCAGGAAATTCATTCGGTGCAGGTTGTCTAACCATCTCGCAGGAATGCCACAACCATCAAGAACCAAGACCAGGTGCAACCTGCCTTGAGGCAGGGCCTCGTGAGTCCCGCGCTGGCTCACGAGTGCACAGACACACCTCGTCTAACCCTACCGTGCAAGCCATGTGTCAGGGCAGGGCTGTACACGCCCCGGGAGCTCTCCGCAGTAGGGAGTCCCCTCCCACGTGCCAGTGGAAGCACCATGCTCCACGCTGGCAGTCGACACTGCGGAGGAGCGGCTATGCCTATGCAAGTGCGGAAGCGCTATGCTCCATGCTGGTGATAAACAACTAAGGGCGGCCCCATGGTCGTATCAACCTCAGGGATCCTCCGAGCTTAGTGTCTGGCCCCATCGCAACACCTCCCCTCGGAAGAGTCGCGCGAGGGGGCTGGGCACGGGGGCTGCGCTTGGGTCATGCCCAAGCGTATGCCACCCTGCCAGGTCCCTCGGACCTGGTCTTGCGCCTCCCAAGCGGAGCCAAGGTACGAAGGTCGTTTGAACGTCAAGGGGGACTCCTGAGCATCGTGACTCAGGAGCCTAACCGACCACATAGCCCCTCACTCCTTGGTCCGTCCTGGTGATCCGGACGGCCCAATGGCGGCTCAGGTATGCGCGGGGTCGGGCCCTACTGACATAGAAAACTAGGCCTACTCCCAGATCTCCTTTCTATAGGCTGTTTGCGCGTCAAGGGGGACTCCTGAGCATCGCGACTCAGGAGCCTAACTGATCACGTAGCCCCTCACTCCCTGGTCCGTCCTTGTGATCCGGATGGCCCAACGGTGGCTGAGGTATGCGCGGGGTAGGGCCCTACTGACATAGAACGTAAAGCAAATGGAAAGGAAATCACAGAATTTCAAAGCAAATATTACAAGACATATTGTTCTCCTGAAATCAAACACGAGTTTAATGCCTCCACGAGGCATGGTGCATATTACAGAAACTAAAACAGGAAAGGAGCCGCCAACAAGTTACCCCATCATCCCTGGACACCGCCGTCGCCTACAAGGGATGCTTCTTCTTCAACCGCGTCGCCTTCACCTGTACCACCAGCCAGGGTTGTAGGATCAGTAGCACCGCTAGTCGGGAGCATGGGAGCGAAGGCACGGAACCTCTTTAGCAGGGCCTCCACCTGACCCTTCACAGCTGCAGCAGCGGTCTCGCAATGCTCGTCTTTCACAGGCTCCAGCAGCTCGTCAAGGCGGGTGGCAGGATCACGGAGATGGAGGTGGCTGAGGACGCGCGTCAGCGCGACTGAGGAAAGAACACGGGCTTCTTCTTTCGCCATGGGGCCGATGCCACTCACAGCGTCCTCCAGCGCACCAACCAGATAAGGAAATAGTTGGGTGGGGCCCTCATCGGCGGCAGCCAGCAGCTCCTCCAAGCCCTTCTCGTACAGCGACTGCAGTGCCGTCCGAGACCTCTCCTCAAGGAGCTTGAAGGCCGCGCGGTCCTCAGCCAGGACCTTTGCCTTGACGTCAAGCTCGGCCTTCTCCGCCTTCAGCTTTAGCTCCAGCTCCTCCAGCCGGCTGCGCTCCGTGGCCTGTGCCTTCGCCAACTGCTCCAGTTTGGCGTCACGATCCTTGACGGCATCCTCTCGGGCCTTCATCTTATCCTCCTCCGCCTTGCGGCCTCGAGCTTCTTTTGCGCGCTCCCTCCGCATGGTCTCCAACTCGGCCTCCAGCGACCGGCAGCGGTCCTGGGCGGTCCCGGCATCCTTCAGCGCCACCTCGCGGGCGGCCATAGCTTGGGCGACGGCCTCCCCGTCCTTCTCGGAGTCGACAACAGCCTGGCTCAGCGTCGCCCGGACGGACAGATCGGAATGAAGCCAGCCAGAGACCAGCTCCAGGTGCCCGGCCACCAGGTGACGTTCGGTGCCTGGAAGATCTTCTTGCAGGAGGGCCATCACAGAAAGAGCGCGCTCCAGGACATCAGGAGAGGCGGAAGGGCCTGGAGACAGCTGTGCGGCAGGAGGAGGAGGAGGCAACGTAGTCACCATGGCCTGGGAGGCCAGAGGCTCCTGAGCCTCGGGGACCCCAGCGCCCAAGCCGGACGTTGGCACGTCCGGAGCCAGTGGGGCCACAGGGGCTGACTCCTCCCGAGGATGCTCCACCCAGCCCCGCGGGGATGATCGGGCTGGAGAAGCACGAGCGTCGTCGCTGCCCTTACCCATGGAGAGGGGTGCGGCCGCAGTAGGCGATATGGGCTCGAGCAATACCACCTCGTCCCCCTTTCTCTTCTTCGCCGCGGGCGTCGGCGTAGTTGCACAACAAAGAAGAGTCAAGGACGAGCGGCAGAAGCAAGAACAAGGTAGGACAAGAACACTTACTGGACCACCACGGCGTGGCCCCTCCGCTTCTTAAGCTTGAAGCCGGAGAGCCTCGCTGCCCAAGGCGGAGGCGCGCGAGCTCCAGGAGCAGAACTAGGCGCAGCAGATGGGCCGCAAGCAGCTCCAAGTAGCGTCGAGGCAGGAGCGTCGTCCAGGGACAGCAGCACCGACCTGTCCTTCGTCGGAACGACGAGCGGCTCCTCCCACTCCGGGAGGACGCCGGCCTCGTCATCGTCATCAGGCAGGGTACGGAGGATGTCGGCCTTGCGGAAGGGCGAGGTCTCCCCCATCCCCTCGGGGGTCGCCTCTGAGTCGCGCTCCTCGTCCTCCTTCTCTTCCCCATCCTTGTGGGAATCGCCAGAAGACATGTCCACCATCGCCGTCGCCACCAGGACTCCAGGGGGCACCGGCGGCACCAGGTCGCGCCCGTCAAAGGTGGGCATGGTGGCCGGGACTAGCGCCCCGTCCTTCCAAAGGAACAAGGGAGCGTGGGCACTCGGCGGATACTCCTGCTCATCCCCGACCAAGAAGCAGAGAGGCACGGCCAGCTCCCCTTTAGACAAGGCCTCCGGACTCAAGTGGAGCTTGTCCTCTCCGTCCCCGAGCGTCTACAAGGGACACGAGCGCGCTTGGAGAGGAGCCACCCGCAGCATCATGAACTCTCTTAGGAGCATGGCCCCCGTCAGCTTTGCTGCCTTCGTGTTGCCCGTCCTCCGGTCGGCGGTCATCTTCTCTAGCACCGACTTCACTCGGTCGTCAGTAAGCTTCGCTCGGGACCACCCCTCGTCAGATTGGGGCATCTCCGTTGGCAGCTTCAAACGTGGGTGGACGCACTTAGCATCCATCATGACCCAGTTGCTCCTGAAGCCATTGGCCTTCTTGCCGGCCTTTGAGATCGCGTTGGCCTTGCCGGCTACCACGAAGTTGGCACACCCCGAGGTGTGGCGGCCGTTGATTCGGAGGAAGAAGAAGTGGTGCAGCAGTGCCATGGACGGCATCACCCCGATATACGTCTCAAAGTAGAAGGCAAATATCGACAAGAGAAGAACGGAGTTGGGATGGAGACGGAGAGCCTGCAACCTGTAATGTTGGAGGACCGCATAGAAGAAGTTAGTGAAGGGGGGAACCAGGCCAGCGATGATGCTGCTCATAAAGAAGGGGTAGAAGGAGCTCTTCGAAGCCTTCGACACGGCAGAGCCAGACCAGAGCTCGGTCTTCCCCTTCTTGTTGTTTTCCCCCGCCGTCAGCAGACGCGTGGCGACAAGGTTCTTCTCTGAGACGTTGGGCGCGTCAAGAGCCAGCTCGTACCAGGCAGGCGGCAAAACGGCCTTGGGCTTCTGGGACGCCATTAGTCGGAAGCTCGGAAGGGGATTGGAGCAGATCTAGATATTTCGGAAGCAAGGAGCGAGAGAGGGGATCTGGAGCAAGACGAAGGCAAGCAATGAAGGCAAGCATTGCCCACACCGGCCTTTTTTGATGGGTAGTTGTCGAGGCAGCGTGGGGAAGCGGAGACGCCCACGTCCAATCAGTCGCCACACGCCAACCGTGGCCGCATGCTGTTGGGGCCCACGGCGCTCCACACTTGTCCTTTGGCTTCGCCTCGAAGCCAAGTCCGCGCGCGCCTTCGGCTCGGGGGCTACTGTCGGCATTCTAGGAACGGGGGTCCCTAGACTTGAATGCCTGCGGCCCGCGGCGTGACTCCACTAGCGGCCCCGTACGACCCATCTTCACCAGCAAACACTCAAGACCCTCGCGAGGCAGACGATGCAAGACCTCCTCGGGGGTGGCCTCGCCAGGCTGGCTCGCGAGGTGTGGAGAGATCAATGCAAGGGACACCTCGCGAAGTTCCTGTGACGCAAGCCATGACGACGTGTCCTCGTTTCCTCTTTGGTGCTAAAGGGGAAAGCGCAGGCAAGGAGTCCCGAGGCATCAGGCAAAGGTTTCCATATCGGTGCAACAAGACCAAGACCAGCAGGACAACAAGATGGAGGTCACCATGGAGCCCAAGACGGCGTCATCACCAGAGCCTTTGGCAGGCGAAGACTACTTTTGTCAGGATAGCTTATACTAGCTGCCTCCTTCAAGTTGGCCGTTGTGGGATCCCTTCCTGCCTAATATTTGGGGAGAGGACCCGAGTCTCTATAAATAGGACTAGCCACCACCATAGAAAGGAAGGATCATCTAGAGAGAGATTCCACCAAGCCACCACACTCACCAAGCACAAGTACACCTCTCCTCAGGAGGTTGTTCTTCCCTTGTAACTGTTCATCCTCAGCCCAAGAGGCAATCCACCACACCACACTGGAGTAGGGTATTACACCACATCGGTGGATCAAACCAGTATAAACTCTTGTGTCTCTTGTTCTTTGGGTTCGTCGAGCTAGGCTGTGAGATCATGTTGTGTGCGAGCTAGAGAGGGGGAGAGATCTTCATGCGCACCCCAGTGTTCGAACCTCAAGGGTTTTGTCGGAACCCGAAATCCAGCAGTCCCGACTGTCAGGCACTTCCTTGCATGCAAAGATGCAGCTGGTGGGTCCCAGCAGGTAGGGCGGCGAATCTTTTTTTTTTTGCCCGTAATATGGACGCACTTCCTTGCGTGCGAAGATGTAGCTGGTGGGTCCAAGCAGTCAGGGGGGAAATGTTTTTTCCGTGAAACTCGGTGGCCCATCCGGTGGGTCCCTGCTGTCAGGTGGAGGAATCATTATTTTCCGCGTAATAAGGACCACCTCCTTGCTGCGGCCTTGGACCCTGCTGTCAGCCTCTCTGTCGGTGTCAAAACCGGCGGATCTCGGGTAGGGGGTCCCAAACTATGCGTCTAAGGTCGATGGTAACAGGAGACAGGGGACACAATGTTTAAACCAGGTTCGTGCCCTCTCTATGGAGGTAATACCCTACATCCTGCTTGATTGATCTTGATGAATATGAGTATTACAAGAGTTGATCTACCACGAGATCGTAATGGCTAAACCCTAGAGGTCTAGCTTGTATGGCTATGATAATGTCTATCCTCTGGACTAAGTCCTTTGGTTTATATAGACACCGGGAGGATCTAGTGTTACATAAGGTCGGTTACAAAGAAAGGAATCTACATATTTAGTCGCCAAGCTTGCCTTCCACGTCAAGGAGAGTCCCATCCGGACACGTGTGTAGTCTTCGGTCTTCGTATCTGCACAACCCATCAGTCCGGCCCATGGCTAACAGGCCGGACACCCGAGGACCCCTTAGTCCAGGACTCCCTCATTACCCCCGAACCAGGCTTCAATGACGATGTGTTCGGCGCGCAGATTGTCTTCGGCATTGCAAGGCGGGTTCCTCCTCCGACAACTTTCAAGTAACATATTCAGTTTTTAATTCAAGGTCGTGCCCCTAGGCTTCTGTGCATTGATGACTTCAGCTGCCACGCGTCAGGCGAATGCAGACAGTCAGGGTATCCTTTTGCAAATAACACCCTAGCCATGCGAAAAATAGCATCTATTTAAGGAGATTGGGTCTCAGATCCATTCGGCATCATATGGAGAAAATCCTTAGAGATTGCCAGGAAAGACCATTCTAACATGGCCAGCATTCCCAGCTCCTCCTCCTGTTCCAACCCGGAGAAAGGTGAGTGGGAGAGGTGCTCCGTGTCCCACAGTCGATTGGCGAAGTTGCAAACTCATAAACCCACAATTCATCAGTCTCAACAAACACACCGCAAAAAGAAGATTACATCGAATAGATCTCCACAAGAGAGGGGGAGAACTTTGTATTGAGATTCAAAGAGAGAGAAGAAGCCATCTAGCTACTAACTATGGACCCGAAGGTCTGAGGTAAACTACTCACACTTCATCCGAGGGGCTAGGATGATGTAGAAGCCCTCCGTGATGACGGCCCTCTTCTGGCGGAGCTCCGGAACAGGCCCCAAGATGGGATCTCGTGGATACAGAAAGTTGCGGCGGTGGAATTAGGTTTTTCGCTCCTGTTCTGATCGTTTGGGGGTACGTGTGTATATATAGGAGGAAGAAGTACGCCGGAGGAGAAACGAGGGGCCCACGAGGCAGGGGCACGCCCTAGGGGGGGCGCCCCCCACCCTCGTGACCGCCTCTTTTGTTCCTTGGAGCAGGGTCCAAGTCTCCTGGTGTGACGCCCCCGATTTAATCGTACACTAATCATGCACGCAAATGTGTACGATCAAGATCAGGGACTCACGGGAAGATATCACAACACAACTCTAAAACATAAATAAGTCATACAAGCATCATAATACAAGCCAGGGGCCTCGAGGGCTCGAATACGAGTGCTCGATCATAGACGAGTCAGCGGAAACAACAATATCTGAGTACAGACATAAGTTAAACAAGTTTGCCTTAAGAAGGCTAGCACAAACTGGGATACAGATCGAAAGAGGCGCAGGCCTCCTGCCTGGGATCCTCCTAAACTACTCCAGGTCGTCGTCAGCGGCCTGCACGTAGTAGTAGGCACCTCCAGTGTAGTAGGAATCATCGTCGACGGTGACGTCTGGCTCCTGGACTCCAGCATCTGGTTGCGACAACCAGAAAGGAAGGAAAAGGGGAAAAAAGGGGGAGAAAGCAACCGTGAGTACTCATCCAAAGTACTCGCAAGCAAGGAACTACACTACATATGCATGGGTATATGTGTAAGGAGGCCATATCAGTGGACTGAACTGCAGAATGCCAGAATAAGAGGGGGATAGCTAATCCTGTCGAAGACTACGCTTCTGGCAGCCTCCGTCTTGCAGCATGTAGAAGAGAGTAGATTGACGTCCTCCAAGTAGCATCTCCAAGTAGCATCGCATAGCATAAACCTACCCGGCGATCCTCTCCTCGTCGCCCTGTAGAAAAGCGATCACCGGGTTGTCTGTGGAACTTGGAAGGGTGTGTTTTATTAAGTATCTGGTTCTAGTTGTCATAAGGTCAAGGTACAACTCCAAGTCGTCCTGTTACCGAAGATCACGGCTATTCGAATAGATTAACTTCCCTGCAGGGGTGCACCACATAACCCAACACGCTTGATCCCATTTGGCCGGACACACTTTCCTGGGTCATGCCCGGCCGCGAAGATCAACACGTCGCAGCCCCACCTAGGCAAAACAGAGAGGCCAGCACGCCGGTCTAAACCTAAGCGCACAGGGGTCTGGGCCCATCGCCCATAGCACACCTGCACGTTGCGAGGGCGGCCGAAAGCAGACCTAGCCTAGTGGCGTTCCAGTCCAATTCGGCGCGCGCCGCTCTGTCGCTAACGTCTGAAGTGCTTCGGCTGATACCACGACGTCGGGATACCCATAACTACTCCCACGTAGATGGTTAGTGCGTATAGGCTCGTAGCCAGACTCAGATCAAATACCAAGATCTCGTTAAGCGTGTTAAGTATCCGCGAACGCCGAACAGGACCAGGCCCACCTGTCTCCTAGGTGGTCTCAACCTGCCCTGTCGCTCCGCCACAAGTAACAGTCGGGGGCCGTCGGGAACCCAGGCCCACCTCTACCGGGGTGGAGCCACCTGTCCTTTCAGCCCCCAACTCCGAACAGTATCACAGGTAATGTAACAGTGTAAAGTATATAGTATATGCCCGTGATCACCTCCCGAAGTGATCACAACCCAGCAGTATAGCATGGCAGACGGACAAGAGTGTAGGGCCACTGATGGAACACTAGCATCCTATACTAAGCATTTAGGATTGCGGGTAAGGTATCAATGACTGTAGCAGCAATGACAGGCTATGCATCAGAATAGGATTAACGGAAAGCAGTAACATGCTACACTACTCTAATGCAAGCAGTATAGAGAAGAGTAGGCGATATCTGGTGATCAAAGGGGGGGCTTGCCTGGTTGCTCTGGCAAGAGAGAGGGATCGTCAACACCGTAGTCGATCACAGGGGGTACTGGCAGTGGCCTCGGGATCTACCGGAAAAAGTAACGGAGGGGGAACATAATAAATAACAGAGCAATCAAAGCATAACATGACAAATGCGGTGCTAGAGGTGATCTAACGCAGGGATAGGTGATACCGATGAAGGGGGGAAACATCCGGGAAAGTATTCCCGGTGTTTCGTGTTTTCGGGCAGAGGAGCCGGAGGGGGAAAGTTGCGAGTTCGATAGGTTAGGGGTGTGTGGCGGACAAACGGACTACGTATCCGGATTCGTCTCATCGTTCTGAGCAACTTTCATGTTGAAAATATTTTAATCCGAGTTACGGATTAAAAGATATGATTTTCTAAAGATTTTATTAATTTCTGGAATTTAATTAATTATTTAAATTCAACATTATCCAAAACAGTATTTGCTGACATCATCATGACGTCAGCATGACGTCAGCAGTCAACAGAGGTGTTGACTGGTCAACTGACGTGTGGGTCCCACTAGTCATTGACTGTTTAGTCTAATTAGTGTTTAACTAATCTAACTACTGTTTAATTAAACTAATTAGTTAGTTAGGTTAATGTAATTATGATTAATTAACTTAATTTATTCCTTAATTAATTAATTAATTAAATTATTATTATCTATTTATTTATTTTATTTATTTTATATATTATTTTTAATTCCTTTTTTTTACAAAACGTTCTGGGACTGGGGCCCACTGGTCATAGGCACAGGGCCTTAACGGGCATACACGCAGGCGGGTGCGGGCGAAGCCGCAGCCCTGCCCGGTAACGAGGCAAGGCCGGAATGGGGCCGGAGCGGGCGCGTGGGCGCCGACGCCCGACGCGGCCAGTGGGGAAGGAAGGGGGCCGGCGCGACTGGTGGTCAGGGGGCGCGGACCAGCGAGGCTGCATCGCCGGTGAGGCGAGGCCGCGCACGCGCGTGTGAGCGGCGTGTAGAGCAGAGGCATGGGATGCAGGGAGCTGCAGCGGGGGCCATCGTGGTCGCAGGCGAGCGCGGGGGCGCGCAGGTGCGGGACAGCAGGCACGGCGACGACGTTCTTGGGCGCGGGCGAAGTGGTAGCCGGGCGCGGTGACCGCGGGAACAGAGGGGAATAGGGGGCAGCTCACGGTGTGGTGTAGGGGTTCCGGCAACGGGGGTTGAGGAGGAAGTCGGAGACGAGGCCGCGAAGAGGAGGCAGTCCGGCGAGGAAGGGCTTGACGAATCCGGCGAGGGCGGCGCCGTGCGCGGTCGTCGGGGCTGAGGACGGGGACGACGAGGTCCAGCGGCTGCGGTGAGAGGCGGCCCCGGCGTGGCCACG
>NC_041388.1:684397946-684405884 GCF_002162155.2 Triticum dicoccoides
CGAACGCAGGGCGCGACGGGCCCCGATCCAGATCGGATCGGGGGAGGGGTGGGGAGTGGCGACGTGGGGGAGGGAGTGGTGCGTGGGCTAGGGTTTCCAGGGGGAAGTGGATAAGAGGGAGTGGGGGGGAGTGGCCGGCTGGGCCTGGTGGTGGCCCAGTTGGTCCTGTGGTCAGCTGGGCCAAAGCCCAGGGGGGGGTTCTCTTCTATTACTTTTTTTTGTTTTGTTTTTCTGTTTTATTTCCTTTCTATTTCCTTTTAATTTCTGTTTTATAAAATATAAGTACAACTCCTAATTTAATGTTATAATTTATTCTACTGCCCCAAAAGTTTGACACCTAATTAAAATAGTTTGTATTATTATTATTTTTAAAAGGCATTTAATTAATTGTTATAGCTGCTATTTTAATTAGTTTAGAGCCTTTAAACATTTTATAAAATTTGTGATTTCTCCACTAGTATTACCCCTGATTTATTTGACACATTTTGAACATTTTAGTTTTAATGTTTGAAAACTTTTGTTGTTCGCCTAAATCTCAAATTTGAATTTGAATCGTTTTCGAACTAACGCGAGATTAGCGACAGTAACGGAGGTGATGTGGTGTCATTAGCAGAGGTTACTGTAGCTTGATTATCCGGGCGTCACAATTCTCCTCCACTACAAGAAATCTCGTCCCGAGATTTAGGAGCAGGAGTAAGGGGGGAGGGATCTAATTACAAAATGCTAACGGATCTTCTCAGTCTTGGTTGCTCTTCTCGAAGAGGTCGACCCATTATATTGATGTCTTCCTTTCTCTGCTTCAGGTCATCATGATGAAGTCATCATCCTTTCTTCGGAAATTTCATCGTACTAACGAAAGATTAAGGGGGTATACCGAAGAATGGATCTCTGTAGGGTAGATTATCTGGTAGACAACAACGAGGAAGGTGGCGGAAAGTAACTCTCGAATTGAAATTTAAGACAATATCGAGAGCATAGCAAGAAGGTGCAAAATAGAAGTTTCAAGCGCATAGGTAATCGTTCGTTGCCTGAAGCGAAGTGTGAAAGGGGTTCAGAGCAATGGGAATAAGTATTGCGTCTGATACCAAATTGATGATCTCATCAGAAGGTGGCTCGTGAATTACACACGAGGCCACGCGTGAGGAATAACTTTGGGAACAGGGGGTGTACAGGAGAGTCAGGTTTCGATCCTGTGGAACTGTGGGTTATGGGCCCACCATGTGGGTTAAAAATAGGAGCGGTGACATCTCGCACGGTCACAATAGCAAGGCATGTCAGAGGGTAGCCTATCAGTTATGTCGGCACAATGTCGGTACCAGGGCGAGGGACGAAGAGAACCATTTTCCTGCTCGTTGAACGAGGCGGACCAATAGGCAGAGTTCTCGTCCATCGGTGGTGACCGGAATGCTATCGACAATTTCAACAGGGCCTTACTGACAGAGTTGTACACCGAGGTGTTTACATAAGCAGGAGAATAATACTGCTTAGATTATATAGACCTCAAGAAAGGTTAAACCAACCAATGGAAAGGAAAATAAGATTATCAGATTAAACAGAACAATGAAAAGGAAAATGTGTTTAAACACATATATCAGGGGGTATATCCTTCCCAAGGGCAAGCAACGCATGATATTCATGACGGGATATAGCGTAGAAAACCCCTTTAGGAAAGGGAAGAGAAATTTTCATGACATTACCCATTCAACGGTGTTTGGATAATTGGGCAGGAAACATTTAACATTGGGTTTCAAATGTTCTTGTTGAAAATTGGAGTACCATAGACATGCTTCGAGATAGCATTGACATGGTCTTCATGTGAAGATCAGACTCTGGAAACACGAAGGATCCATCAGGAACAACTTGTAGAATAAGTCTTACAATTTCCTCATGGGTGAATGGATAACCTTGCTGAAAAGGAATCTATAATGATAGGTCCTCCAGCCGGGGGGGGGGGGTGCTAGGCATGACATCATGTTACTGGGTCATCAAAGGATCAATATCATAACTCTTGGAAAGTTGTCCTAACCATCATATCTGACGGAGATTCAGGTATGATTGGTGTCAGGATACCTCAGGCTCAGGATGCCTGAGAAGAAAGGTGCAACACCAATTGACGGGATGACACTGAAAGATTCTCGGGAAATGAACTATGAAGTGACTTCCGTTAACAAGAGTTCATCATTAACCCAAGGAGAGGACAAGGAGGTGTCTGGTGAACTCAACGGCAATTCACCGAGATTCCCAAAAGATGGATTTCCACCATTAAGTGAACAAGGAGATAACATTTGTCAGATCAAATGATATAGGGAAGTATGCTCGAGGAAAACATACACAATTAAACATTGGTTGAAAGGTGCGCCCGAAATATGGGTTGGGTTGCACGACCAATGTCAGAATGGTGATTCAATTAGCGAAGGACTTAGAATGAACTATCGCCCATTCACTTCAAAGCAATAGGGTTGCTAGAAGTTTTGAATTCACACGTCATAGCTCCATTGTCGGTATTCCGGTTGAAAACAATACGGGGACCAAGGAATGAACGAAGATGGCAAGTAGTATTATGATATCAATAATTATTAAGAGGTGGTGAAATTCTCACCACATTCTTGACAAAAAGAGATGGTAATACTTCCGAGGTAAGGAAGATCAACTGCTGGGTAGCAGTGATCTCAAGGTTTACACAAAACACGAACAAGTTGTGTTGAACGAAAGGCAATAAAGTGGTCGATGAGAACAGGAATCATCGAGGGGCAAGGATGGTATTACCCATCATGAATTCAATTGAATTCCTGGAAGAGCTCATAAGGTTGATGATGATCACGACACAATTGTCGAGAGATTTCATGCAGATGTAGTCAATCAGCGACGACATCAAGTCAAAGGAATGATGAGCAAGAGGTTATTGGAACCACAGTTACGACACAAACTCGAAACCAAGCTTGTTGTTCAAGGCGAAATGATACAACGATGAGGATCGACATAAGGTTAGTTCATCATCGAAAATTGGTGCTCCGAGAATAAGGACCAGGTAGCACAGTTAGAATCGTCACGACAATGATATAGCCAAACAGGTTAGGAATGGCGTGATCGGGTACCAACTCATACTTATAGAAGCTTACTGAAGAGTTGTTGAACCGAAAAGCGGACTCGGTTCAGTTATCGGTGTCTTTGAGTGTTCAATAACTCAGAGCCCACAAAAAATTGGAATCGGTGGGAAGGTAGCACTTGATGAAGAACTCATAAAAAGTTATGCAGTTCCATGATAATCTCGAGATACCAGGGGGGTAATACTCGACGACAGATCAAAGTAAAGGTTGGACTGGTGTATTGATCCATAGAAGACAATTGTTTTAACTTGTCCGAGAAAAGAGATCAAAGAAGAACAATCATGGTCGGAACCACGATTGCAGAAGGCCAGATCCTAGATATAAGATGAACTTATACCAAGGAATAATTCATTTAAGAGAAGCTTTAATGATAAGATCTACATCATGTCCATGGGCATGAACACAAGTTCAAGGTCGACTCCCACTTCTCCAATGTATAACCTTTCATTCACTTCTCACTTTCGAGGAAGTTGTAGTGTTGAAATTTTATCTGTCATAATACCAGGAGTGTATGACTCGTGAAAACTTTCAGGTTCACACGTTTTAGAGAAGGCATATGTTCAACCCATCAGGTTATCGTGGAAATATATACCACAAGCTTCAATAGTAGATATCACCAGCTCGAAAGCAGAGCATGGTTGAGAAAGCAGAGGATACAATTTACCAAAGGCATTATGTATCAGAGGAAAGGCTCACAAGGTTATTGAATATGAAGGGCGTTGTCAGGTAAAATCCAACAATGGATCGGGCGATCCACAACGGAGCTGATGTGAGTATCGGTACTCAATCAGAGGAAGAAAGAATGCACGGGCATCATATTATAGGAAACTGAATAATTTGATGCTTAGATAACAAAGGAATTATGATTTCCAAAACAAAGGATCAGAAGCAGACGCTCTGACCAAGGATGGATAAGTTCAATAGACTTAGGGGCACAACCGACGGCAATTGATTGGTCGAGAACCAGCTCATGTTCAAAAATGATGTCTGAGCCGGAAGGATAATTTGGAAGGGTTGATAGATGATTGTGTGCATTCGCACACATGCTGAATCAATAGGATCAAAATGACGATGCTTAAGGATACTAACGAATATTGCCAGACATATGGAAAGCATCCATAATGCAAGCAGACAAGTATTGCAGAGCAATAAGCTATTAAGGATTTTTGGAGGATCAAATAGTATTTCGAAGACCATTGTGAAACACATGAACAACTGGGGGATGAGCGGATACTCGATAAGTGCGAGAATTATCCATAGGGGTATTCAGGTGACAAGGAATAGCAAGGCGATAAGCTCAAAGGATTATCGAGACAACGACGAGTGTTTCGAGGTATCTGGTAATAACAAGACCAACTGGGGATGAATGTAAGAATAACAACTGCAAGTAGTTATCCATAAGGGTAGACGGTGGAAGGGGAATTGCAAATGCGATGAACATAAGTTCTCGGGTTAACAACGGAGAGTATCTTCAGGGTCTTCACGTGCCGCAGACGATCATCATTAATAAGGGGCTCTCCGGGTGAAAGTGATAACGAGATCCTAATGTTAGATTTAGCAAAAATCATTTAACCCGAATAGAAGAGAAATAAGAGTCCCAGAGTATAGGTCGAGGAATAAAAGATCCTAATACCACCCAATGGCGACGTGGGCCCGTAAGGCACACAGCCAAGTTAGTAAAAGTTTTGCAATGGCTAGACTCAACTTCGGCCAAGGAGTTGGAAAGGGGATTCCTACAGGCAGTCGGCTCTGATACCAACTTGTGACGCCCCCGATTTAATCGTACACTAATCATGCACGCAAATGTGTACGATCAAGATCAGGGTCTCACGGGAAGATATCACAACACAACTCTAAAACATAAATAAGTCATACAAGCATCATAATACAAGCCAGGGGCCTCGAGGGCTCGAATACGAGTGCTCGATCATAGACGAGTCAGCGGAAACAACAATATCTGAGTACAGACATAAGTTAAACAAGTTTGCCTTAAGAAGGCTAGCACAAACTGGGATACAGATCGAAAGAGGCGCAGGCCTCCTGCCTGGGATCCTCCTAAACTACTCCAGGTCGTCGTCAGCGGCCTGCACGTAGTAGTAGGCACCTCCAGTGTAGTAGGAATCATCGTCGACAGTGACGTCTGGCTCCTGGACTCCAGCATCTGGTTGCGACAACCAGAAAGGAAGGAAAAGGGGAAAAAAGGGGGAGAAAGCAACCGTGAGTACTCATCCAAAGTACTCGCAAGCAAGGAACTACACTACATATGCATGGGTATATGTGTAAGGAGGCCATATCAGTGGACTGAACTGCAGAATGCCAGAATAAGAGGGGGATAGCTAATCCTGTCGAAGACTACGCTTCTGGCAGCCTCCGTCTTGCAGCATGTAGAAGAGAGTAGATTGACGTCCTCCAAGTAGCATCTCCAAGTAGCATCTCCAAGTAGCATCGCATAGCATAAACCTACCCGGCGATCCTCTCCTCGTCGCCCTGTAGAAAAGCGATCACCGGGTTGTCTGTGGAACTTGGAAGGGTGTGTTTTATTAAGTATCCGGTTCTAGTTGTCATAAGGTCAAGGTACAACTCCAAGTCGTCCTGTTACCGAAGATCACGGCTATTCGAATAGATTAACTTCCCTGCAGGGGTGCACCACATAACCCAACACGCTTGATCCCATTTGGCCGGACACACTTTCCTGGGTCATGCCCGGCCGCGGAAGATCAACACGTCGCAGCCCCACCTAGGCAAAACAGAGAGGCCAGCACGCCGGTCTAAACCTAAGCGCACAGGGGTCTGGGCCCATCGCCCATAGCACACCTGCACGTTGCGAGGGCGGCCGAAAGCAGACCTAGCCTAGTGGCGTTCCAGTCCAATTCGGCGCGCGCCGCTCCGTCGCTGACGTATGAAGTGCTTCGGCTGATACCACGACGCCGGGATACCCATAACTACTCCCATGTAGATGGTTAGTGCGTATAGGCTCGTAGCCAGACTCAGATCAAATACCAAGATCTCGTTAAGCGTGTTAAGTATCCGCGAACGCTGAACAGGACCAGGCCCACCTGTCTCCTAGGTGGTCTCAACCTGCCCTGTCGCTCCGCCACAAGTAACAGTCGGGGGCCGTCGGGAACCCAGGCCCACCTCTACCGGGGTGGAGCCACCTGTCCTTTCAGCCCCCAACTCCGAACAGTATCACAGGTAATGTAACAGTGTAAAGTATATAGTATATGCCCGTGATCACCTCCCGAAGTGATCACATCCCAGTAGTATAGCATGGCAGACGGACAAGAGTGTAGGGCCACTGATGGAACACTAGCATCCTATACTAAGCATTTAGGATTGGGGGTAAGGTATCAATGACTGTAGCAGCAATGACAGGCTATGCATCAGAATAGGATTAACGGAAAGCAGTAACATGCTACACTACTCTAATGCAAGCAGTATAGAGAAGAGTAGGCGATATCTGGTGATCAAAGGGGGGGCTTGCCTGGTTGCTCTGGCAAGAGAGAGGGATCGTCAACACCGTAGTCGATCACAGGGGGTACTGGCAGCGGCCTCGGGATCTACCGGAAAAAGTAACGGAGGGGGAACATAATAAATAACAGAGCAATCAAAGCATAACATGACAAATGCGGTGCTAGAGGTGATCTAACGCAGGGATAGGTGATACCGGTGAAGGGGGGAAACATCCGGGAAAGTATTCCTGGTGTTTCGTGTTTTCGGGCAGAGGAGCCGGAGGGGGAAAGTTGCGAGTTCGATAGGTTAGGGGTGTGTGGCGGACGAACGGACTGCGTATCCGGATTCGTCTCATCAATCTGAGCAACTTTCATGTTGAAAATATTTTAATCCGAGTTACGGATTAAAAGATATGATTTTCTAAAGATTTTATTAATTTCTGGAATTTAATTAATTATTTAAATTCAACATTATCCAAAACAGTATTTGCTGACATCATCATGACGTCAGCAGTCAACAGAGGTGTTGACTGGTCAACTGACGTGTGGGTCCCACTAGTCATTGACTGTTTAGTCTAATTAGTGTTTAACTAATCTAACTACTGTTTAATTAAACTAATTAGTTAGTTAGGTTAATGTAATTATGATTAATTAACTTAATTTATTCCTTAATTAATTAAATTATTATTATCTATTTATTTATTTTATTTATTTTATATATTATTTTTAATTCCTTTTTTTTAACAAAACGTTCTGGGACTGGGGCCCACTGGTCATAGGCACAGGGCCTTAACGGGCATACAGGCAGGCGGGTGCGGGCGAAGCCGCAGCCCTGCCCGGTAACGAGGCAAGGCCGGAATGGGGCCGGAGCGGGCGCGTGGGCGCCGACGCCCGACGCGGCCAGTGGGGAAGGAAGGGGGCTGGCGCGACTGGTGGTCAGGGGGCGCGGACCAGCGAGGCTGCATCGTCGGTGAGGCGAGGCCGCGCACGCGCGGGTGAGCGGTGTGTAGAGCAGAGGCATGGGATGCAGGGAGCTGCAGCGGGGGCCATCGTGGCCGCAGGCGAGCGCGGGGGCGCGCGGGGGCGGGACAGCAGGCACGGCGACGACGTTCTTGGGCGCGGGCGAAGTGGTAGCCGGGCGCGGTGACCGCGGGAACAGAGGGGAATAGGGGGCAGCTCACGGTGTGGTGTAGGGCTTCCGGCAACGAGGGTTGAGGAGGAAGTCGGAGACGAGGCCGCGAAGAGGAGGCAGTCCGGCGAGGAAGGGCTTGACGAATCCGGCGAGGGCGGCGCCGTGCGCGGTCGTCGGGGCTGAGGACGGGGACGACGAGGTACATCGGCTGCGGTGAGAGGCGGCCCCGGCGTGGCCACGGGCAACAACG
>NC_041388.1:684406303-684442824 GCF_002162155.2 Triticum dicoccoides
GTGGGGGAGGGAGTGGTGCGTGGGCTAGGGTTTCCAGGGGGAAGTGGATAAGAGGGAGTGGGGGGGAGTGGCCGGCTGGGCCTGGTGGTGGCCCAGTTGGGCCTGTGGTCAGCTGGGCCAAAGCCCAGGGGGGGGTTCTCTTCTATTACTTTTTTTTGTTTTGTTTTTCTGTTTTATTTCCTTTCTATTTTCTTTTAATTTCTGTTTGATAAAATATAAGTACAACTCCTAATTTAATGTTATAATTTGTTCTACTGCCCCAAAAGTTTGACACCTAATTAAAATAGTTTGTATTATTATTATTTTTAAAAGGCATTTAATTAATTGTTATAGCTGCTATTTTAATTAGTTTAGAGCCTTTAAACATTTTATAAAATTTGTGATTTCTCCACTAGTATTACCCCTGATTTATTTGACACATTTTGAACATTTTAGTTTTAATGTTTGAAAACTTTTGTTGTTCGCCTAAATCTCAAATTTGAATTTGAATCGTTTTCGAACTAACGCGAGATTAGCGACAGTAACGGAGGTGATGTGGTGTCATTAGCAGAGGTTACTGTAGCTTGATTATCCGGGCGTCACACCTGGATCACGTTCATTGAGAAAATTACGTTCCCGAAGATTTTATTCCGTTTGGACTCCGTTTGATATTCCGTTTATCCGAAACACTGAAATAGGCAAAAAAGTAGCAATTCTGGGCTGGGCCTCCGGTTAATAGGTTAGTCCCAAAAATAATATAAAAGTGGAAAATAAAGCCCAATATAGTCCAAAACAGTAGATAATATAGCATGGAGCAATCAAAAATTATAGATACGTTGGAGACGTATCAGGCATCCCCAAGCTTAATTCCTGCTCGTCCTCGAGTAGGTAAATGATAAAAAGAGAATTTTTTATGCGGAGTGCTACTTGGCATAATTTCAATGTAAATCTTCTTAATTGTGGTATGAATATTCAGATTAGAAAGATTCAAGACAAAATTTTATATTGACATAAAAAATAATAATACTTCAAGCATACTAACAAAGCAATTATGTCTTCTCAAAATAACATGGCCAAAGAAAGTTATCCCTACAAAATCATATAGTCTGGCTATGCTCCATCTTCACCACACAAAGTATTTAAATCATGCACAACCCCGATGACAAGCCAAGCAATTGTTTCATACTCTAACTTTTTTTAAAAATTCAATCTTCACGCAATACATGAGCGTGAGCCATGGATATAGCACTATAGGTGGAATAGAATGGTGGTTGTGGAGAAGACAAAAAGGAGGGGAAGATAGTCTCACATCAACTAGGCGTATCAATGGGCTATGGAGATGCCCATCAATAGATATCAATGTGAGTGAGTAGGGATTGCCATGCAACAGATGCACTAGAGCTATAAATGTATGAAAGCTCAACAAAAGAAACTAAGTGGGTGTGCATCCAACTTGCTTGCTCATGAAGACCTAGGGCAATTTTGAGGAAGCCCATCATTTGAATATACAAGCCAAGTTCTATAATGTAAAATTCCCACTAGTATATGAAAGTTACAACATATGAGACTCTCTATATGAAGGACATGGTGCTACTTTGAAGCACAATATATGAGACTCGCTATATCATGGTGCTACTTTGAAGCACAAGTGTGGTAAAAGGATAGTAGCATTGCCCCTTTTTATTTATTTTCCTTTTTTTGGGCCTTCTTTTTTTCTTTGGCCTTTCTCCCTTTTTTATTGGGACAATGCTCTATTGAATGATGATCATCACACTTTTATTTATTTACAACTCAATGATTACAACTCGATTCTAAAACAAAGTATGACTCTATATGGATGCCTCCGACGGTGTACCGGGATATGCAATGAATCAAGAGTGACAAGTATGAAGAAATTATGAACGGTGGTTTTGCCACAAATACTATGTCAACTACATGATCATGCTAAGCAATATGACAATGATGAATGTGTCATGATGAACTAGATGGTGGAAAGTTGCATGGCAATATATCTCAGAATGGCTATGGAAATGCCATAATAGGTAGGTATGGTGGCTGTTTTGAGGAAGGTATATGGTAGGTGTATGATATCGGCGAAAGGTGCGCGGTATTAAAGAGGCTAGCAAAGGTGGAAGGGTGAGAGTGCGTATAATCCATGGACTCAACATTAGTCATAAAGAACTCATATACTTATTGCAAAAATCTAGAAGTTATCAAAGCAAAGTATTACGCGCATGCTCCTAGGGGGATAGATTGGTAGGAAAAGACCATCGCTCGTCCCCGACCGCCACTCATAAGGAAGACAATCAATAAACAAATCATGCTCCGACTTCGTTACATAACGGTTCACCATACATGCATGCTACGGGAATCACAAACTCTAACACAAGTATTCTTTAAATTCAAAACTACTCAACTAGCATGACTTTAATATTATCACCTCCATATCTCAAAACAATTATCATGCTTCAATCTTTTCTTAGTATTCAACACACTCAAAAGAAAGTTTCACAAATCTTGAATACCAAGCATATTATTATTAAGCAAATTACCATGCTATTAAGAGACTCCCAAAATAATTTAAGTGAAGTGTTGGGGATATTACTACTGGGCGTAAACCGGCCTATCTGGGCCGGGTTAACTTCATCAGTAGTTAATTATGTTAAAGCCCAAGAAGGCAGATGAGAGCTTAAGGCCCATAGTCGGTTTAAGGCCTGTAGCCGTAAACCGGCGTTGGTATGTAACTTGTATTGTAAGTTAGGAATAAGTAGAGACGAAACCGGACACATCTATGAGCCGGTATTGGGAATCTGTGAACCGACGGGCGTCACCCGTGTATATAAAGGGATGACCCAGCGGCGGTTCAGACAACAGACAACAACTCGAGACTTAGGCGAAGCTTGTTTGCTCCCTAGTCATCGAAACCCCATCAATTCCATCACAACTAGACATAGGCTTTTACCTTCATCGAAGGGGCCGAACTAGTATAAACTCTCTTGCGTCCCTGTGTCCGTTTTAACCCCTTCAAGCTAACCTGTCGCGATGGCTCCACGACTAAGTCCTTTCTCTAGGACATCTACCGTGACAAAACCACGACAGTTGGCGCCCACTGTCGGGCCATCGCACGATGGTTTCAAGTTCTTGGAGGGCCACTTTGAAGGACTCGAGGGCTACGCTATGGGTCGGATGACTAAGAGTCGTCGCGGCAAGCTCTACATCGATGATGAAGGCTGGGGCCCCGAGGCCGACTCAGTTGAGTACGGGTACCGGGTCCCCTTTGGTAGCATACACGTTTTCATCGACAAGATCGTGAACCGGGCCCTGAGCCGGACATCTGCACCGACCTCGTCGAAATGGCTCAGCATGCACGGTCCGCCCGGGTTAAACTGGCTGTGAAGCGTGCCTTCGTGGGAGTCATCCATGGAGGAAGTTACGAGGATGGATCGGAATCTCGCGGCGAGACCGTCGTTTATTCCGGCGACGAGTCATCAACCGGACAAACCGAATCTCTATATCAGCTACAAGATGGCCGGATTGGGGGCTGTTCCGATGGCGACAGTATTCCGGACCCCTTTGATCTACCCAACCGAGTTGGAATATTCATGGCCGGCACACAAGTAGTGCTTCATTCTTCGACCACCGCGCCAATAACCTCCGGTTCAGCAGTGGCGACAACTGCCGGGGCAGGAAGCTCTGCAGGCCCGCCGGCTCAAGTTCTATCAGATCTATTTGATGCATTGGCTGTGCTTATGGCAGAAGCTAATCCGGCGGATCAGGAAGTCCATAATGCGGAGATTGCGAAGGTGAAGGAACAGATCACCCACGCCAAGGCGGACCTGGCAGCTGAGAATGCCAGGATGACCACAGAGCGGGCCGCTTTAGACACACAAGCCTATAGGATCATGTTGGACCAGAACGCGTCGCATGAAGTCATGAGGAGGAAGTACCGATCCCGTTTGCCTTCAGTTTTCGAGGCCAGAGACCTTTTCAACACCCCAGGAGAAGGAACCAGCAATCCGCTGGAGGGAAACCGACCGGAAGCTCCGGGGACCGGTGCGCCGGTTCAGCCCCGTCCGATGAATCCGCCTCGTCAAAACACTATTATACCTCAGGCTGTCTCAACACCTCCGGGTCACTACTCCAACCCAATGGACAATCTCGTTGCCGCTGCTGCACGGCTGGAGGCCATTCCAATTGAAGGTGACTCGCCGCAGGCGGTAGAGACACGACGGGTCAAGGAGCTTCTTAGGACAGCTTTGGTCCAACAGGAAGCATACTCCTACAGCCGCGACCGGATCCACTCGACCCCTCGTCCAAGCCGGAGCTATAGCAGGCGTATGGATGAACCAGCAGTGTCAAGTAATGAACAACGTGGAGCACCCCGCGGCAACAACCCGGCGGGTGGTGCTGATAACGCTCAGGAAGTGGTGGACTGGGCCCAAGCGCGCAGGGAGGCCGAGTTAGCCGCACAGTATCAGGCTCGGCAGCTTACGCCGGTTTGTCCAACTATTTCGGTCGAACCCAGTGTTACTTCTAGCTCTTTGGGGGTGCCTTGCCTTGTCCCCGCTTTACGCAATGTGCGCCTGCCCAAGGATTTCAAGGGCCCGCGCAAGGTACCAAATTATACGGTGGATCAACCCCCAGAGACATGGGTGGAGAGCTATGAGATGGCCATGGAGATGCTTGATGTGGATGATGCGGCATGTGCGAAGTACTTCACCATGATGCTTGAAGGAATGGCCCGCACTTGGTTAAAAAGCTTACCGGCTAACTCTGTCAGTTCATGGGCCCAATTACGAGCCAGGTTTATCAGTAATTTCAATTATACATGTAAGCAGCCTATGTCGATAGTGGACTTAGCTGCCTGTGTCCAGGAGGAAGGAGAATCGACAACTCATTGGGTGCGCCGGGTTTCACAAGTGTTGCATTCATCAGACCGCATCAACGCTCACACCGCAGTCTTAACCCTAGAAGGCAACTGCCGGTTTGGGCCCCTAAAGCTGAAGTTGGGACGGATGAAGCGCCATTGCACTAACATGGGGACCCTCATGGCCGCTTTGGTAAAGTATGATGATTCTGATAGTACCAAGGATCCCGAATGTGATGATGACAAGGCAGGGAAGGGAAAGAGGAACAACAACTCCAAAGGTCAGCAGCATCACTTGGCAGGCAATGGTGGCGGCGGCAAGTGTAAAGCGGATGGTAACATGGACTTTGTGGCTAATACCAACGCGCAGGACAAGGGCCAGCGACGTAAGGGTAAACCGCCAAATCACAGTGGGGCACCCAACGCTAACCCGGACCGCCTAAATTATCTACTGAGCCAGCCCTGTCCAAGACATGGGACGAAGGAGGTGCCAGCAAACCACCTTTGGAAGGATTGCTTTATTATGCAGGAGTTCAAGAATTCTAATGCTTTCTGGTATGATCACGGCTCCGGCGGTGGCTCAGGATCCGGGCCGGGTTACGGTGGAGGAAATTCCGGTTCAGGATTTAATGGTAATCCGGGCGGACATAATAATCAAAATAATTAGAACAACCAGGGTGGTTATAACCAGCAGCCACAACAGTCAGGTTACCAGAGCAACCCAAAGCAGTTGAATAGTGGGCAGTACCATGTCTTCACCACTAGCTTGGACAAGCGAGACCGGAAGGTTCAGAGGCGGGCAGTCAACTCTGTTGAACCGGCCGTGCCCCGTTATTTACGCTAGTCTGAACAGCCAATCATATGGAGCAGAGAGGATCACCCTCCCCAGGTTGATAATCCGGGTCAGTTGGCTCTGGTGGTGGCGCCTCAGGTGGGAGGTTACAAGTTCACTAAAGTGCTCATGGATGGAGGGAGTAGCATTAATATCTTGTACTATGAGACCTTCCGTCGTATGGGACTAACAGATAAAAATCTCAAACCGTCCAATACGGTGTTCCACGGTGTGGTACCTGGCAAGTCAGCATATCCTGTTGGTAAGATAGCTCTGGAAGTGGCCTTTGGAGATGATCATGATTCCAGGTCAGAAACATTGACGTTTGAAGTGGTGAAAATCCAAAGTCCATATCACGCCCTGTTTGGGCGACCGACCTACGCCAAGTTTATGGCACGGCCCGGTTATGTGTATTTGCAGCTCAAAATGCCGGGTCACAAAGGGACAATAACGGTTCATGGAAGCCGTAAAATCACTTTGGAGTGCGAGGAAGGAGATGCGGCCTACGCAGAGTCGGTTTGTGCCACCGAGCTGAAGTATTATAAGGACAATGTTGATCCGGCGGACATGACTCCATTAAAGAAGCCAACTACGGAGCATGATCCGGCCCTGAAGTTCAAATCGGCAGCAGAAACTAAGCTTGTTGACTTCATACCTGGCAATTCGTCCAAGCAGTTTAGCATCAGTGCCAACTTGGATCCGAAACAGGAAAGCGCGCTCATCGAGTTCATCCGTGAGAATCAGGACATTTTTGCATGGAAGCCCTCTGACATGCCAGGTGTACCGAGGCAACTCGTTGAGCACACCCTTAATGTGGATCCTAAATACAAATCGGTGAAACAGTTCCTCCGCCGGTTTAACGAAGAAAGACACAAGGTGATTGGAGAAGAGGTAGCCAGGCTCTTAGCAGCTGGTTTTATTGTTGAAGTTTTTCACCCTGAGTGGCTTGCCAATCCGGTGCTAGTCCTTAAGAAAAACGGCACCTGGCGCATGTCTGTGGATTACACAGATCTTAATAAGGCTTGTCCAGCAGATCCTTTTGCCCTCCCCCGTATTGATCAAATTATTGATGCTACGTCGGGTTGTGAGCGTTTAAGTTTTTTGGATGCATATTCTGGCTATCATCAGATCAAAATGGCAGTTAAGGACCAGGAGAAGACGGCATTCATAACTCCCTTTGGAGCCTTCTGCTATGTGTCTATGCCCTTTGGGCTCAAGAGTGCCCAGGCAACTTATCAACAGTGTGTACAAAATTGTCTTCACAAGCAGATTGGCCGTAATGTACATGCTTATGTGGATGATATCGTGGTTAAGTCTAGGGAGAAGGAGACTCTGGTTGATGATTTGAAGGAAACCTTTGATAACCTGAGGACGTACAAGATGATGCTTAATCTGGAGAAGTGTGTCTTTGGTGTACCGGCGGGCAAGTTATTGGGTTTTCTGGTGTCCAACAGGGGAATTGAGGCTAATCCGGAGAAGATCACATCCATCACCTCCCTGGCTAAACCGAAGTGTATCAATGATGTTCAACGCCTGGCAGGCCGGATTACCGCGTTAAGCCGGTTTATCAGCCGCCTTGGTGAGAAGGCAATCCCTTTGTATTAGATGTTGAAGAAGACAGATCAGTTCGTCTGGAGTTCCGCTGCTGATGACGCATTTGAGGACTTAAAGCGGCAATTGGCCAATCCGCCTGTGCTCGCCGCTCCCATTAACAAGGAGTCGTTACTGCTATATGTTGCTGCTAATGCTCGTGCGGTCAGCATGGCTATTGTGGTGGAGCGAAAGGAGGCAGGTAAGGAGCATCCGGTTCAACGTCCGGTCTATTATATCAGTGAGGTACTCATTGAGTCCAAGCAAAGGTATCCGCATTGGCAGAAGCTGGTGTACGGAGTTTTTATGGCAAACCGGAAGCTTAAGAAATACTTCCAAGGGCACCCAATTATGGTGGTCAGTTCTGCTCCTTTAGGGGATATCATCTAGAACCGGGAAGCGACTGGCCGGATTGCCAAGTGGGCTATGGAGCTTGGGCCGCACGGATTGAAGTATGTGCCTCGGACGACGGTTAAGTCTCAAGCACTTGTTGATTTCATCATTGATTGGACGGAAATGCAAGCACCTGAAGAAAAGCCGGATCACACATATTGGACCATCCATTTTGACGGATCCAGGCAATTGGAAGGCTCGGGGGCTGGAGTCGTATTAACTTCCCCACGAGGTGATAAGTTTTGTTACGTTCTCCGCTTAATGTTCCCTTGTACTAACAATGTAGCTGAATATGAAGCCTTGCTCCATGGTCTCCGGATGGCTAAGGAGATGAACCTAAGTCAAGTTAAGTGCTTCGGTGACTCGGACCTCGTGGCTCAACAAGTATCTGGCACTTGGGACTCCAAGGACCCACTCATGGCAGCATATCGTCGTGAGGTGGATATTGTTGCAGGTCACTTTAAAGGCTATCAGGTGGACCACGTGGACCGACGAAAGAATGAAGCGGCGGACGCCTTAAGACGGCTGGGCTCTCAGTGCAAACCGGTCCCGCCCAATGTTTTTCTGGATGTGCTGCACAACCCGTCGGTCAAGCTCCCTGGTGAAGTGGATTTGGCTATTCCAGATCCGGAAGCTCAATTGGTGGTAGCTCTTCATGTCATTCCGAAGCGTACATGAACCGGGGCGAGTTACCAGAGGATGAGACTCTGGCCCGACAGATAATCCGGTAGTCCAAGTCCATGACTATTGTCAATGGCGAGTTGCATCATTGCAGTGTATCAGGGGCGTTTCAACGCTGTGTGTATCCTGAAGAAGGCTGTGAAATTTTGCGTGAGATCCACGAAGGAGATTGTGGTCACCATGCCGGTTCAAAATCTTTGGTAGCTAAAGCGTTTCGTCATGGCTTCTATTGGTTAACTGCTCATGCTGATGCGGAGGATCTGGTCAGACGATGTGACGGTTGCCAAAAGTTTTCAAGACATGCTCATGTGCCGGCTCAAGAATTGAGAATGATTCCAATTACTTGGCCTTTTGTGACTTGGGGGCTGGATATGGTTGGGCCTTTCAAAAGGTCCAAAGATAAGAAGACCCACCTCCTGGTGGCGGTTGACAAGTTTACAAAGTGGGTGGAGGCAGAACCTGTTAGCAAGTGTGATGCGGCCACGGCGGTTCAGTTCATCAAAAAGTGATTTTCCGGTTTGGCTTTCCACACAGTATCATCACAGATAATGGTACCAATTTGTCCAAAGGTGCCATGAAGGAGTTCTGCGAACGGGAGCACATCCGGCTTGACATTTCATCAGTGGCACACCCACAGTCCAATGGTCAAGCAGAAAGGGCTAATCAAGAGATCTTGAAAGGCATCAAGCCCCGGCTTATGATTCCTTTGCAGAGAACACAGGGTTGTTGGGTAGAAGAGTTACCATCTGTGTTATGGAGCATCAATACTACACCCAACAGATCAACAGGATACACACCGTTCTTCATGGTTTATGGAGCGGAGGCGGTTCTCCCCTGTGATATCCGTCATGATTCACCTCGTGTGGCGGCTTATGTTGAAGCAGACAATGAGACAGCACGGCAAGACGCTTTGGACCTGTTGGATGAAGAACGTGACATAGCAGCCGCCCGCTCGGCGATTTACCAACAGGATCTTCGTCGTTATCACAGTCGCTGAGTCAGAACCAGAACCTTTCATGAAGGAGATTTGGTGCTTCGGATCATCCAAGATCACACTGATATGCATAAGCTATCCCCACCTTGGAAGGGACCTTTCGTGGTCAGCAAGAATCTGCACAATGGGTCATACTATCTGATCGATATTCGAGAGCACAAAGACTCACGTACATCAGAGGAGGAGACCAACAGGCCGTGGAACATAGCTCATCTTCGGCCTTACTATACCTGAGCCATTGGCTCTACTTATGTACATATTACGACAATGTATATATTATGATTAAATATAATAAATCGGAACCTCAGCTAAAGCGGGGTATCTGTTCTTTTACATCATGTGTGGTTACACGGAGTTGTTCTAAAGCGGCCTCCGGTTTACCCCTTGAGTTAGCTTTTCAAAGCATCATGTTATATCACTTGGGGGCTTGGTCATGTCCGAACCAATGCAACAGCTCTTGATAGGCAAAAGCCACCAGATCACTTGGGGACTTGGTCACGTCTGAACCAGTCACACCTCTTGATCGACCTAAGGCCACAGAATCACTTGGGGGCTTGGTCGAACCCGAACGATTGCCACGCCTCTTGATCGACATAAATGCCAAGGTTTCATTTGGGGACCTGGCTGACTTGAACCGTAGCTACACCTATCAGGAGCTTGGTCATGTCCGACCATGGTAACGCCATCTGATCGGCTCAAATAAGCCTCTTTTTGCAAATGGTTTTATCATTGCCTTTGCTTCACAATTTTATTTGATAGATATTTCTTTCTTTTTGTTGCGCTTTTTAAACCGACAAAATTTTAAAACTGGTTCACACTGTCAATTGATTTAACACGGTTCTTTTTTAATCCGGAGACTATTTGCCCGGTTTGATTTTTTGTTAACATCCTATTACGGAATAACACGGTGTTTTATAACCCGACACGATTTACATGGTAAACCGGCATTATATATATAAAGGAGCTGCTATCTCCTCCAACAGTGTGGGTTTATGAAACCTCCGCTTCAAGATTGGCTAAGCCAACTTCATGCCCAACGATGGCAGGTATTATGTATCTCAAAGATATGATCATATGCTTAAATTTCAGATATTTTGATTTTATATATGCAGACATCATACTCCGCCTAACGGTACAACCGCGGTGGCACTTTAAGATTTTTTATGTTGCAGAAAATACTTCGGAAAGTTCATCACCCAAAGAAAGCACAAGTTGCAGCGGTTATGCACGAAGGCATATTAAGATCAAGAGTATCAGCTAGCCTATTACAAGGCAATACGATGCCCAAAACAAGATCATTGTTTTTCAAAGGAGAAGTAGTTTAAACCGGCTGCCGGTTCAAGCTTGGTCACCAGCCTGGCCTGATGATTGTGGGTCATCCCGCGCCGCTTCAACTTCAGTTTCTCTACCCAGCGGCTGGAAATCAACAGTTGTCCAGTCGATTCCCATTAATGCTCGAAAGACAGCTTCATCATGGATCAGCAACGATGGTTCAATATCGGGAGCGTAAGTATGCTTACGGATTGGAGGGATGAGATTTTCCGCTTCATGAATTGGTGCAGCTACTCGCTTGTTTTGATTGTCATATTGGGCTTGATAATGAGATAAGTCTGCTTCTTCAGCCAATTGACAAGCTAGCGGACGCACCTCCCGGTTTATTGCTCGCAGATCCGCTTCACTAAACTCTGACCCGTCTTCCTTCAAGCTGGGATAGCCCTGAGCCGCTTCAATAGGATCAAAATCCGGCACCCAAGCTTTTGCCCGGATTAAGGCATTGATCGCACCGGTTCGAGCAGCAGATTTCTTCAGCTCTTCAACCCGGGCAGGAAGCACCGATAGTTTCTACAGAGTGTCCTGAATCAAAGTGGGTGCCAGCTTGTTGTGGGATGCAGTACAGATGATCCGCTATGCACCAGTGTACAGTTGTTCGATCAACGTATAGGCAGCTTTCAATTTCTTCCGCACATCTGACCCCAAATGACCAATGCGTGTCCCTGAAATATCACAAAGGTTTAACAAACCGGCAGCTCTGTAAGACGGCAGAATCAATTCAGAAATCAAACCGGCTTACCAAAGATAGCAGCGGTCATGGCATGCAGGTGCTGCTTTATGCTGGTCAGTTCATCCACCACCGGTTTTAGTGCAGCCTCGGCGTCTTCTGCTCGTTTGGTTAAAGCGGATTTTTCAGTAGCCCAATCCGCCCGCTCCTTCTTGAAATCCTTCTTAAGCTGTTCCATGACGCTTACGGCGCTGGTCAACTCCTCTTTTGCTTTTGAGGTTTCAGTCTGTTGCGACTTCAGATTTTCTTGGAGATCGGCGATTTGGGTCTCTTTTGTCTTCAGCTCAGCCTGCATACAGACAGTTATATGATTCAGCAAGCAGTGCAAGAATTGAAGCACCAACCACATAACAAGTTATGCACTTGGCGCTTGGGGGCTAATGCCTATTTGATCTTCATATTTCACTTACTTATAAAGTCCCAAAGCTCAATACAAGTATTCAACTTGGCACTTGGGGGCTAATGGCTATTTATTCAAATAAGTTTTGATGCGGCGATATTAATTACTTAAGTCCCAGTTTAACTACACTAAGTTGAACCGGCCCTTAGGGGCTACATCAGCGAATTTCGAGGCTTTAAGATTTATATTAGTAAGTCCCGGTTTGAAAGGAGATTACAAACCGGTCCTTGGGGGCTAGGCGAGTCAGCAAGAATTGAAGCATACAAGCAGGAAAGAGCATATGGAAGTTACCTCATATTTATCTTTCATCATGTTAACCAGACCGGCTTCATAGTCACGACTGGTATACAGCCGGTTCAGATAGCCTAAATGGATGTCTTGGGCGTTCAGAGCAGCGTAAGTCGCCAGATCAACATTCCACTTGCCCTTGCCAAAGGCAGCAAATTCTTCCTTGGCAGTATGTTTAGACAAAGCGACATGATTGCTTGGCTCTGTATGGCCAATGCCAGTAATAACAACTTCATCATCCTTGGCGTCGCCGGTTTGCATTGGGGCCGTCAGTTTATCAGTAGACTTGGATGGACTGGTGGATTTCTCAATCCGGATGGGGCTTCTGGGCTAGTCAACAGGACCGGAGGTATCGACATGTCTCTCTTCAGTAATAAAATCATCATCTTGTGGTGGTGGGTCGTTTGGCACATCCTCACGGATGGCCGCTTCAGGGTTGAGTACTCTGTCCTGTTCAGGAATAGCATCTTCTTCAGCCGCTTTATCTAGGCGAGCCTTCTTGCTTGGCTTAGGCTTGGCCCTGAAAGGAGTAACAAAGGTCAGTACAGTATATGCTACAAAGTAATACACCAGAAGCATTATGATAAGTATGGCTTACCGAAGCACCGTTTTGAGCGGCGGCAACTGGGTAGCTGATGACTCGCCAGATGATGAATGGGAAGTGACCTGATAATTGGAGTTAGACGGATTAAGAGGTTGACGAAAATAGCCCATTTTAGGACAAGCACTGACAGGCAAATTAGAGACCTCTGAATGGCGTTTCCGAACCGGACTATTCGGTAAACCGGCGGAGGTAACTACCTGGCCACTATGCCGGGTCGTGCGGCGAGCTTCGTGTTGTTGGGTCTTCATAAGAAATTTGGGATCCAAGTAAGCAAGAGGATGAGAAAATTTAACCTTCTGGTTTGCCTGACGGATTTTTAGTGAAGGCAAAGGATCTGAATCGGAGGAAAGAATAATTACCTCTGCAACATCAGCATGACTGGCTTCGGCATCATCCTGACAAATATCATCATCAATAAGGCGCGTGAAAAATAAGCCAAGTGAATCAAGTTCTACCTCAAGGTCCGGGTTACCCACATCGTCATCAGCGGCCGGATCATAGGATGCAGTGGTTCTTTTCCTGTGGGTAGTCTTCTTCACAGCTTTAGTCTTTTGCCGGATTGATCTTTCCGGTTTGTCTGGTTTTTCTGGTTTCTCCTGCGGCAGTTTCTTGCTCCAAAACGGATCATTACCCTGTTTAAACATGTATTGATATTAAACAATGACTAGATATATCAATAACAGGTTCAGAAAAAAGAACAATCAAACTCTTACAGCTGGCGGTTTGTTGGTGGCACAGAAGGGAAGCAGGCCGGTTCGAGCACAAACGTGTTCCGGTTCATTCAGCATTTTATTCACAGCCTCTGTGATTTCTTCATCGTAAGCTGGATGTTAGCATGTCGTAGTGGGTCATCAACACTGCCAGTATACTCGCACATCAAACCGGTGCACTGACTAAGGGGCAGTATGCTCCACGATATCCAACAGCGAGCGAGATCAACTCTTGTTAAACCATTGGCCATGAAGGCTCTGAGCTTGGACAACTGAGGAGCGTATTTGCTTCTCTCCTTGGCAGTCAACCTTTGCGGAAAGGGGTGTGTATTGCTAAGCCGCTCCGGACGAAAGCCAGGCAAAGGATTTTCACCAGCAGGGGAGGTGTCTTTGCAATAGAACCATGTTTGATTCCACTCTTTGGGGTGGCTGTGCAGCTTGGCGTGAGGGTATGTGACCTCTTTCCTTTTCTGAATCACCACACCGCCCAATTCCGTATTGGAACCATCAGAAAACTCAGTACAGCGGTTTAGATGGAAACAGTCTCTGAGCAACTCTACTATGGGATCCTCTTGAAAGAACACCTCACAGAGCACTTGGAAGTGACACATGTTTGTAACAGAGTTGGGACCAGTGTCTTGTGGGTGGAGTTGAAAATCGGCTAAAACGTCCCGGTAAAATTTAGAACCGGGCGGCTCAAAGCCCCGGGCTAAGTGATCTACGAAAATGACAACCTCTCCTTCTTGAGGTGTGGGAGGGCATTCTTTGCCAGGGGCTCTCCAATGGATGGTGTTTTTGCTGCCTAAAGCGTCGATCCGGACTAAATTGTTCAGTTGAGTCTCTGTGACGCGAGAAGGAACCCAGTTGCACTCATATACTTGCTTGGCCATGATGAAATCTACAAGATAGGTAATTCCGGTTCAAGAATGCATTGATTAAAGTGCACTGGTATGTACAATGTTAAACCGGAGACAACTCTATCTAAACCGGAGTTTTATGAAGCAACAGCAGCAGGCGGTTCAACAAGGGGACTAATGGTATATACCAGTTTGGCAATTTTTCTATAAAGTTAAACCGCCGGATCTAAGCATTGAAACAGTTGAGATTGCAGATAGATAAGTATACAGAAACAGATTTCACAAGATTTCTCTACAGCAACGGATCTGAAGCAAGTTCAGAAAAGAAGGAAAATATTCAAGGTTCAAAAAAGAACAGTACCGGATCAATGGGCAGAGATACAGGTAGATCTACGGTCTTGAGGCATATGAGTAAAGGCGGATGCTAAGAACTACCGCTACACAGAGCACAGGTTCACAGGTTCATCTAGGATCTATCATATGAGTACGAAGCATACGATGAACTCTGAAGAACTTGGAAACCCTAGAACGGATCTATGGAGGAAAAGGTGAAGAACTCACCGGAGCCGAGGAAGAAACAGAAGGTCGCCACGATGCTCTGGTACAGTCAGGGTGATGCAGCGGCCAAGGTTGGAGCAGAGGTCGTCGACGGCGGCGGAGCTCCGAAGCTGGACGACGCGAGGAAGACGAAGCAGAAGGGCACGAAGGGGAAAAAGAAATGACCCTTCGGTCCTATTTATAAGGCAAGGGACAGGAGTCAGACGCGAAAATCAAGGGACCGTGGGTTTGGAAATGAAGCTGTCGCCTTAATTGTCGGAGACCTATTAAACAAAAAACAAAAAGGGGGTATCATGGATAAGGTTCTTTACAACAGGTGATGTCACGTCGGTTTACAACAACCAGAGAAGATGACATCACGGCGGTTCAACAAATTACAAGAAGATGTTGAAGGTGAACATTTTTGCTAAGGATTGACATGAACCTGTTCAAATCAATCTGGGGCCTAATGTTGGGGATATTACTACTGGGCGTAAACCGACCTATCTAGGCCGGGTTAACTTCCTTAGTAGTTAATTATGTTAAAGCCCAAGAAGGCAGATGAGAGCTCAAGGCCCATGGTTGGTTTAAGGCATGTAGCCGTAAACCGGCGTTGGTATGTAACTTGTATTGTAAGTTAGGAATAAGTAGAGACCAAACCGAACACATCTATGAGCTGGTATTGGGAATCTGTGAACCGACGGGCGTCACCCGTGTATATAAGGGGATGAACCGGCAGCGGTTCAGACAACAGACAACAACTCGAGACTTAGGCGAAGCTTGTTTGCTCCCTAGTCATCGAAACCCCATCAATTCCATCACAACTAGATGTAGGCTTTTACCTTCATCGAAGGGGCCGAACTAGTATAAACTCTCTTGCGTCCCTGTGTCCGTTTTAACCCCTTCAAGCTAACCCGTCGCGATGGCTCCACCACTAAGTCCTTTCTCTAGGACATCTGCCGTGACAAAACCACGACATGAAGCATGAGAGATCAATAGTTTCTTTAAGACAAATCCACCACCGTGCTCTAAAAGATCTAAGTGAAGCACATAGAGCATAATTATAACGCTCAAAAGATACAAGTGAAGCACATAGAGCAAAACTACTTAGCTCAAAAGATATAAGTGAAGCACATAGAGCAAAATTACTTAGCTCAAAAGATATAAGTGAAGCACATAGAGTATTCTATCAAATTTTAATTCATGTATGGCTCTCTCAAAAGGTGTGTACAGCAAGGATGATTGTGGCATACTAAGACACAAAGACACAAATAATACAAGATGCTCCAAGCAAAACACATATCATGTTGGTGAATAAAAATATAGTTCCAAGTAAATTACCGATGGAAGTGGACGAAAGAGGGGATGCCTTCCGGGGCATCCCCAAGCTTTGACTTTTTGGTGTCCTTGGATTATCTTGGGGGTGCCATGGGAATACCCAAGCTTAGGCTCTTTCCACTCCTTGTTCCATGATCCATCAAAAGAATTCACCCAAAACTTGAAAACTTCACAACACAAAACTCAAAATAGAAAACTCGCGAGCTCCGTTAGCGAAAGAAAACAAAAGACCACTTCAAGGTACTGTAATGAACTCATTCTTTATTTATATTGGTGTTAAACCTACAGTATTCCAACTTCTCTATGGATTATAAACTAATTTACTAGCCATAGATTCATCAAAATAAGCAAACAACACACGAAAAACAGAATCTGTCAAAAACAGAACAGTCTGTAGTAATCTGAAGCTAGCGCAAGATCTGGAACCCCAAAAATTCTAAAATAAATTGCTGGACGTGAGGTATTTATCTATTAATCATGTACAAAAATAATTAACTAAATATCACTCTTCAAATAAAAATTACTGCAGTTCTCGTGAGCGCTAAAGTTTCTGTTTTTTACAGCAAGTTCGACAAGACTTTCCCCAAGTCTTCCCAACGGTTCTACTTGGCACAAACACTAATTAAACACAAAAAACACAAAAAAAACAGAGGCTAAATAATTTATTTATTACTAAACAGGAGCAAAAAGCAAGGAATAAAAATAAAATTGGGTTGCCTCCCAACAAGCGCTATCGTTTAACGCCCCTAGCTAGGCATAAAAGCGAGGATAGATCTAAGTATTGCCATCTTTGGTAGGCAATCCATAAGTGGCTCTCATGATAGTTTCATATGGTAATTTTATTTATTTCTAGGAAAGTGTTCCATGCCCTTTTTTAATGGAAATTGAAATCTAATATTCCCTTCCTTCATATCAATAATCGCACCAACCGTTCTAAGGAAAGGTCTACCAAGAATAATAGGGCAAGAAGGACTGCAATCTATATCAAGAACAATGAAATCTACGGGCACATAATTCCTATTTGCAACAATAAGAACATCATTAATCCTTCCCGTAGGTTTCTTAATAGTGGAATCCGCAAGATGCAAGTTTAGAGAGCAATCATCAAAGTTACGAAAATCTAGCAAATCACACAAAGTCTTGGGAATAGTAGAGACACTAGCACCCAAGTCACACAAAGCATAAAACTCATGATCTTTAATTTTAATTTTAATAGTTGGTTCCCAATCATCATAGAGTTTTTAGGGATAGAAACTTTCAACTCAAGTTTTTCTTCATAAGATCGCATCAAGGCATCAACAATATGTTCGGTGAAGGCTTTATTTTGACTACAAGCATGTGGAGAATTTAGCACGGATTGCAACAAGGAAATACAATCAATTAAAGAGCAACTTTCATAATTAAATTCCTTGAAATCCAATATAGTGGGTTTAGCAACATCTAGATTTTTATTTCTTTCAATCCCACTTTCATCAATTTCATCATTAAGATCTAAATACTCCGAATTTTTAGAACGCCTTCTAGGTAAAGGAAGATCATATTCAGTTTCATCAAGATTAATATTGCAAAATAAAGATTTAAGAGGATACACATCAATAACTTTTAGATCTTCATCTTGATTTTCATAGGTATTGGAAGAACACGCTTTAATAAAGGCATCTTTGGAAGCACGCATCCTAGCAGTTATTTCCTTGCACTCATCAATGGAAATTCTCATGGCTTTGAGAGACTCATTGATATCATGCTTAGGAGGAATAGACCTAAGCTTTAAAGAATCAACCTCAAGAGAAATTCTATCAACGTTTCTAGCCAAATCATCAACTTTAAGCAATTTCTCCTCAAGCAAAGCATTAAAATTCTTTTGTGAATTCATAAAATCTTTAACACTATTCTCAAATTCAGAGGGCATCTTATTATAATTTCCATAAGAGTTGTTGTAGGAATTACCGTAATTATTAGAAGGATTACTAGGATATGGCCTAGGATTAAAATTCCCTCTATAAGCGTTGTTACCAAAATAATTCCTACCAACAAAATTCACATCCATAGATTCATTGTTATTCTCAATCAAAGTAGACAAAGGCATATCATTAGGATCAGAAGAAACACTCTAAGTAGCAAATAATTTCATAAGTTCATCCATCTTTCCACTCAACACATTAATTTCTTCTATCACATGCACATTTTATTAGAAGATCTTTCAGTATGCCATTGAGAATAATTAACCATAATATTATCTAGGAGTTTAGTAGCATCTCCTAAAGTGATTTCCATAAAAGTGCCTTCCACGGCCGAATCTAAAAGATTTCTAGAAGCAAAATTCAATCAGGCATAAATTTTTTGTATAATCATCCACAAATTCAAACCATTAGTAGGGCAATTACGTATCATTAATTTCATTCTCTCCCAAGCTTGTGCAACATGTTCATGATCAAGTTGTTTAAAGTTCATAATATCGTTTCTAAGATAGATGATCTTAGAGGGAGGAAAATACTTAGAGATGAAAGCATCTTTGCACTTGTTCCATGAATCAATACTATTCTTAGGCAAATACGAAAACCAAGCTTTAGCACGATCTCTAAGCGAAAAAGGAAATAGCTTCAATTTAACGACATCATTATTCACATCTTTTTTCTTTTGCATATCACATAAATCAACAAAGCTATTCAGATGAGTAGCGACATCTTCACTAGGAAGGCCGGCGAATTGATCTTTCATAACAAGATTCAACAAAGCAGTATTAATTTCACAAGATTCAGCATCGGTAAGAGGAGCAATCGGAGTGCTAAGGAAATCATTATTGTTGGTATTGGTGAAGTCACACAATTTACTAGTATCTTGAGCCATCGCGACAAGCAAGCAATCTAACACACGAGCAAACAAAAGCAAACGGGCAAAAAGAGGCAAATAGAGAGGGAGGATAGGGAGAGAGAGAGGGCGAATAAAACGGCAAGGGTGAATTGGGGGGAGAGGATAACGAGAGGCAAATGGCAAATAATGTAATGCGAGAGATAGGGATTGTGATGGGTACTTGGTATGTTGACTTTTTGCGTAGACTCCCCGGCAACGGCGCCAGAAATCCTTCTTGCTACGTCTTGAGCTTGCGTTGGTTCTCCCCGAAGAGGAAGGGATGATGCAGTAGAGTAGCATAAGTATTTCCCTCAGTTTTTGAGAACCAAGGTATCAATCCAGTAGGAGCCCACGCTCAAGTCCCTCGTACCTGCACAAAGCGATAGCTACTCGTAACCAACGCGATTAGGGGTTGTCAAGCCCTTCACGGTCACTTACGAGAGTGAGATCTGATAGATATAATATTTTTGGTATTTTTGGTATAAAGATGCAAATTAAAAAGTAGAAGCAAAATAAAAAGCAAAACAAGATTAAAGTAATGGAGATTGATATGATGAGAATAGACCCGGGGGCCATAGGTTTCACTAGTGGCTTCTCTCAAGAGCATAAGTATTCTAAGGTGGGTGAACAAATTACTATTGAGCAATTGACAGAATTGAGCATAGTTATGAGAATATCTAGGCATGATCATGTATATAGGCATCACGTCCATGACAAGTAGATCGAAACGATTCTGCATCTACTACTATTACTCCACTCATTAACCGCTATCCAGCATGCATCTAGAGTATTAAGTTAAAAACAAAGTAACGCCTTAAGCAAGATGACATGATGTAGAGAGATAAATTCATGCAATATGAAATAAACCCCATCTTGTTATGCTCGATCGCAACGATACAATACGTGCCTTGCTGCCCCTTCTGTCACAGGGTAAGGACACCGCAAGATCGAACCCAAAGCTAAGCACTTCTCCCATGGCAAGAACTACCAATCTAGTTGGCCAAACCAAATGGATAATTCGAAGAGACTTGCAAAGATAACCAATCATACATAAAAGAATTCAGAGAAGATTCAAATATTATTCATAGATAGACTTGATCATAAACCCACAATTCATCGGTGTCAACAAACACACCGCAAAAAGAAGATTACATCGAATAGATCTCCACAAGAGAGGGGGAGAACTTTGTATTGAGATTCAAAGAGAGAGAAGAAGCCATCTAGCTACTAACTATGAACCCGGAGGTCTGAGGTAAACTACTCACATTTCATCGGAGGGGCTAGGATGATGTAGAAGCCCTCCGTGATGACGGCCCTCTTCCGGCGGAGCTCTGGAACAGGCCCCAAGATGGGATCTCATGGATACAGAAAGTTGCGGCGGTGGAATTAGGTTTTTGGCTCCTGTTCTGATTGTTTGGGGGTACGTGTGTATATATAGGAGGAAGAAGTACGCCGGAGGAGCAACGAGGGGCCTACGAGGCAGGGGGGCGCGCCCTAGGGGGCTGCCCCCCACCCTCGTGACCGCCGCTTTTGTTCCTTGGAGCAGGGTTCAAGTCTCATGGATCACGTTCGGTGAGAAAATCACGTTCCCGAAGATTTTATTCCGTTTGGACTCCGTTTGATATTCCGTTTATCCGAAACACTGAAATGGGCAAAAGACAGCAATTCTGGGCCGGGCCTTCGGTTAATAGGTTAGTCCCAAAAATAATATAAAAGTGGAAAATAAAGCCCAATATAGTCCAAAACAGTAGATAATATAGCATGGAGCAATCAAAAATTATAGATACATTGGAGACGTATCACAAACGCAGGGTTTTCTCCCCCCTGCGGATCTGGTCCCTATTTGAGCAGGGTTGGCTTCCTTCAACGGCCAAACCCAGGCGGAGGATTTCGCCAATCCTACCATGGGGGAACGAGTGTGCTTCGCCCCCTATCTGCTAAGGGGCATGGGATTTCCAATTCACCCATTCCTCTGAGGGCTTTTGGAGTATTATGGCCTCCAGCTACACAATTTTACCCCAGCCTCCATCTTGCTTATTGCGGGCTACGTCGCTTTATGCGAATCATTCCTGGGTTGTGAGGCCCATTTTGATCTGTGGAGAAGGATGTTTTGTCTTGTCTAGCGCAACCACGAGGGATCGATATTTGAAGTGGGCGGGGCTGAAATATGGTGCATTGCTGAGACCGGATACCTATCCCACACACCGAAGAAAGCTTCCAAAGAGTGGACCTCTGAATGGGTTTATATTGACGACGTCGCACTTCCCGACCCAATCCGGATGGGCCTCCCTGAATTTTCAAGTGCTCTGTTGAAGAAATGCCATATTTGGCGTCCTCGGAGCCTCGAGGAAGAGGATAGCGCAAAGATTAGTCTGCTGCTGGGCAAGATCAAGATGCTCGCCCAGTTCGGATTGTTAATAGTCGAGATAATGGTGGTCTCCATAACACGGGGGGTCCAACCACTCCAATATAGAGGGCTACCTATGTGGCATTTCAATGGGGAAGACAACGCCTCCCGCTACGGTCGGAAGGGCCTGAAGACTCCCGCCGCTCTGGCCAAAATACTGGCCGAGCTATATAAACGGGAGCAGGAGGAGTTCGCCCGTCTCCAAAATCGAGACGGGTTTTCTATGTACAATTCTCCTAGCTGGGTAAGCTCTAACTCCACTATTCGACCCCTCTCCCTGAATTATTTTTGAAGGGTGATATCTTATTCATTCATGACAGGAATGGCGAAAGGCTGTCAAGGGGATCCATGACCCTGCCCCTCATCCGGAGAATCACAATTGGGATCTCGACCCCGGATATGAGGAAGATCTGTACATATTCGTGGATTTCAAAGATGCAGTTTTCTATCAGACGAGTTATGACGGCACAGATGTACCCATCATCGCCGATTACCCCGGCCTCCTTCCTATTTCGCACGTAAGTAATCAGGAGACACTTTGTCCGAGAGGGTTTTCTCATTCTTCCTCACTCACCGCACTATCATGTGCTTAGAAGGGGAGGCATTTGGCGCGTCGTGCTGCCCCGGGGGCATCTCTAGAGAGAGCGGCTCCCGCGTCGGGCAGACCTTCAAAGAGGAAGGCAAACAGAGATACGGTCGGGCCTTCCTTGAAGAGGTATGGCTTTGCAACTATGCTCTTTTTAGCAGTCACGTCTAGTTGTGACTTATATATTCATTTTGTATCAGGGAAAAGGCTCGACGGACTGTGTCCGGGGACCCGACCAGTCGTACTCCTGATCACTAGGGTTCAGTCCCAGCCGAAGAGACAGGGCCCGATATGGGAGCGGCACCTTCTCTCCTTCTGCCGAGGGTTCGGAAAATATGCCCGTCACCAATTCGGAAGTGGAGAGCATCATGAATCACCGGTGCCGGAGGGCCGTTTTACGAAAACCCCGCTTCTCAAAAGAGGCGTTCGGTGCCTTCAGCTCGGCTGATGCATACATCCGAGCTGCTCGAGATGGGCTTAACCGAGCCACCAAGCAACATTTGAAAGATGTGGAGGTAAGTTTACCTTGTCCAAATTTAATAACCATGTGCCAGCAGCCCCCGAGACTTGAAGCAGTTGGGACAAATGTTTTAAGGATCATTGTATAACCAGGTTCTTACAGAGACGAATGACCTGCTAGCCCAAGAGCTGGAGCAGTGCCGGACACGGCTAACTGCTACTACCACCGAACTGGAAAAGTTCAAGAAGGTGTCCTCTGGTTATATTTCCCTCCATCGAGAAACGAAAAGAAAAATTATACGCCCGCTGTATTGCAACTGTTGCTTCTCTCATAACAGGGTCACTGGACCAACTAGGAGAGGAACTGAAGGCCACTCAAACGAGCGAAAAAGAGGCGAAGAGACAACATGCCGCAAGCGAGCGCGTTCTGACCTAAGTCAGAGAGGAGAAAAACAAAGTCCAGGATTCAAACATCAAACTGAGAGAAGAACTGAAAGATGTGCGAGCTCAGCTAGCCGACTCCGTGAAGGAGAACAAAAAGCTGTGAGTTAGCATATTCAGTATGTGGCCGAATTTACCTTGTAACAATTTGGGGTACAATTAGCTGATATAGCTGTGATTGCAGGTATGTTGACGGGCCGTCCCGAAGAGGAGGCGTCTGGATCATCAAGTGATCTTCTGCAAGGGCTGTCGCAGTTACACGAGAAAGCTCGGTAGGCAATGCAGAGTGTAGCCAAGGCCTTATGTCCATCCGCCTCCCTCCAGGGAGTATGGAGAAGCTTGTAGAGCTGTTCAAGGGAGTGCGGCGGCGTATCTGGCTGTGGAAGATATCGGCCTGCCGAGAGGGTGCGCGAGAGGCCTGGGCCATGGTAAAAATGCAGTATACTAAGATGGATCCGAATCACATGGCCCGGGTCGGACCGCTAGGGTCAAATGGGGAAGAAATTCCCGTTAGTTTAGTATATGAACAAGTAGAAGTAGCCGCCAGATATTCCCAGCAGGATTGTAAATTAGACCACCTGTTGGACGGTATAGAGGAGGAAATTTCTGAGTCATAGTGACTGTGTACTTTCCCTGGCATATGTGATTCTAGCTGGATTATAAAAACAATTGTCATGGCCGACCTTTTTGCTTCGACCTCTGGACCCGAAGGTGCGGAGTGTTTCCGAATACCCTAGTGGTAGAATATACCGGGGTATGCATGGGAACCGGGCGTAGGGGTCATAGTTGCTTGAACAGATAATGTGTATCTGGCTAATTATGTTATATTACATTATGTAAGAAACATCTTCCAGAGAGAATAGTTCCGTTAAGGGTTCCTTTCCCTGGGTGTGCATGCGTTTTAATGTGCATGTCCGAACTGTGATTGAAAAAAACGCAGAGTAAGTAACTTCTGGGGTTTCACAATGGAGTGAATGCGGAAATGTCATTAATTCACCGATTGAATATTCCCTTAAGAACGCTAGCTTTCGGCTTCACCCAGTTTGAGGTACACATTCGGATGACCCGACAGTAACAATCGCAAAGGTGCTCCTTTTATGCCCTAGCCGAACTAATAGGAACGTAGGGCATAAGCACAGGAGCCAGGCAACCCAGCTTGGCCAAAACTTAAGTCATATCGATGCATATGATGGCGAAGAAAAGGTACATATGAGAAGAACGCATATGTGGTGAGCTTGATGCTCGAAGGATAATAGCAAGCTTCTGTACAAGAAGCCCAGGGGTATAATGGATGTACATATTTGGAGATGTACACATCACGGGACCACGGTTTGGCCGTACTAAAGCCGTAGGGCTAAAGAGCAAAACGAAAAGAGAGAAAAAATAACGGTAATAACAGGAGGAAGGAGACAAACACGGAGTTCGGCGCTAGGCATAGAATTATTGGAGTCTGGCCGCATTCCAGGGATTTGGCTCCAAGTGATTGTCCGACACATCCCGCAGGTGGTACGCTACTCTGGTGAGAACTTCGTCGGTGATGAAGGGACCCTCCCACTTGGGCTTGAGTTTGTCCTTTTTCTTCTTCGGCAGGCGTAGAACGAGTTCACCAACGTTATAAGTCTTGGCCCGCACTTCTTTGTTTGATACCTGCGAGCTTGCTGTTGATAAAATGCGGAACGGGCTTTTGCGATGTCGCGCTCCTCCTCCAGGGCATCTAAGCTGTCCTGTCGATCAAGCTCGGCCTCTCTCTCTTCGTACATGCACACTCGAGGTGAGTCATGAATAATGTCGCAGGGTAACACTTCTTCCGCACCGTACACCATGAAGAAAGGTGTATATCCAGTAGTGCAGTTGGGCGTGGTCCGCATCCCCCAGAGTACGGAGTCAAGTTCCTCCACCCAGTGCTTGTCCGATTCTTTCAAAGACCACACTAGTCTAGGTTTGATGTTGCTCATAATAAGACCATTAGACCGTTCGACTTGACCGTTTGTCTACGGGTGATAGATAGAGGCGTAATCGAGCTCAATGCCCAGATTAGCACACCAAGTTTTCACTTATCGGCTGTGAAATTAGAGCCATTATCGGTGATGATACTGTGTGGAACACCATAACGGTGTATCACGCCGGATATGAAATCTATTATCGGCCCCGCCTCGGCCGTTTTGACTGGTTTGGCCTCTATCCACTTAGTGAATTTATCTACCATGACCAGTAGATACTTTCTCTTATGGCTTCCTCCTTTAAGGGGTCCGACCATATCGAGTCCCCAGACTGCAAAGGGCCAAGTGATGGGGATTGTTTGTAAGGCAGTGGGGGGCATATGGCTTTGGTTGGCGAAGAATTGGCATCCAACACAACATTGGACGAGGTCCTGTGCATCTGCTCAGGCCGTCGGCCAATAAAACCCTGTACGAAAGGCCTTGCTAACAAGGGCCCGAGCTGTGGCATGGTGACCGCCGAGTCCGGTGTGAATTTCCGCCAAGAGCTGTCGCCCCTCTTCCTCGGAGATACATCTTTGAAGAACTACGGTAGCGCTTTTCTTATAGAGCTCTCCGTCATGAACCTTGCAGGCCTTCAAACGCTGGAAAATGCAGATGGCCTCATTCTGATCCTCGGGAAGCTCCTTCTTACTAAGGTAGGCCAGGAATGGTTCGGTCCATGGGGCAATGACTGCCATAATGAGTTGGGCCGAAGGTGTTATTTCGGTGGTTGAGCCTCTGATGATATCGGTTGTGTTCGGATCCGGACTAGTGTTGCCACCCTCCCCCTGCCACACCACGGATGGCTTAAAAAGCCGTTCCAGAAAAATATTGGGTGGGAAGGGGTCGCGCTTAGCGCCTATGCGAGCAAGAACATCCGCCGCTTGATTACTTTCTCGGGCCACATGATGGAACTCGAGTCCCTCAAACCGAGCCGACATTTTTAGGACGGCATTACGATAAGCTAGCATCTTCGGGTCTTTGGCATCGAAGTCTCCATTTATTTGAGATATTGCGAGGTTTGAGTCCCCGCGCACTTCTAGGCGTTGTATGCCCATGGAGACAGCCATCCGGAGACCATGCAATAAGGCCTCGTATTCGGCTGCATTATTGGAGTTTGTGTATAGTATTTGGAGTACGTACTGAACGACATCTTCGGTAGGGGACGTTAGAACGACGCCCGCCCCTAGTCCTGCCAGCATTTTGGAGCCATCGAAATACATAACCCAATTGGAATATGTGCCGTACTCTTTAGGGAGTTTGGCCAATGTCCATTCAGCGACAAAGTCATCCAGTACTTGGGATTTAATGGCTCGACGTGGTTTATATGTAATGTCAAATGGGAGGAGCTCAATGGCCCATTTGGCAATCCGGCCCATGGCAGCGCGGTTGTTTATTATGTCGTTGAGTTGTACTTTGGAAGCCACCGTGATCGAACACTCCTGGAAGTAGTGTCGTAGCTTTTGGGATGCCATCAACACCGCGTATGCTATCTTTTGATAATGGGGGTACCAGGATTTGCATGGAGTAAGGACAGTGGATACATAGTATACTGGCTTCTGAAGCGGGAATTTGTGTCCGTCCTGTTCTCGTTCAACGACGAGTACAGCGCTCACCACCTGATGTGTTTCCGATATGTATAGCAACATAGATTCGCTGACATTTGGTCCAGCCAGGATTGGGTTGCTCGCTAGGAGGGTTTTTATTTCTTCCAGTCCGGCTGTTGCCGCGTCCATCCACTCGAAGTGATCGGTTCGCTGTAGAAGACGATGGAGTGGCAGTGCCTTTTCTCCCAATCTGGAGATAAAGCGGCTTAGAGCTGCCATGCAACCCGTGAGTTTTTGGACTTGTTTTTGGTCTGTTGCGTAGCCAATTGTGATAGAGCTCGGATTTTGGCTGGATTTGCTTCAATTCCTCTATTGGAAACGATGATGCCCAACAGCTTTCCTGTGGGGACACCAAAAACGCACTTTTCCGGATTGAGCTTAATGTCATACGCGCGGAGGTTGTCAAATGTGAGGCGTAGGTCGTCTATTAGTGTTTCAATGTGCCTTGTCTTGATTACGACGTCATCCACATAGGCTTCAACTGTCTTTTTGATCCATTTCTCCAGGCATGTTTGGATCATGCGTTGATAAGTGGCACCGGAGTTCTTGAGTCCGAAGGGCATGGTGGTGAAGCAGAATGGCCCATATGGGGTGATGAATGCTGTTGCAGCTTGATCGGACTCCTTCATTTTAATTTGATGGTATCCGGAATATGCGTCGAGGAAGCATAATGAGTCGTGTCCCACGGAAGCATCAATGATCTAGTCAATGCGGGGGGGGGGGGGATCCTTAGGGCAAGCCTTGTTGAGGTCTTTGAAATCGACGCACAGGCGCCAGGAATTGTCTTTCTTTGGAACCATCACCAGGTTTGCCAGCCAATTCAGATGTTTTATTTCTCTAATGAATCCTGCCTCGATTAGCTTGGCTAGCTCCTCCCCCATAGCTTGACGTTTGGGTTCGAAAAAGTGTCGCAGTGCTTGCTTGACCGCTTTATATCCCTTCAATATATTGAGTCTATGTTCGGCCAACTCGCATGGGATTCCTGGCATATCATAAGGGTGCAAGGCAAATATATCCCAATTCTCGCGCAGGAACTCTCGTAGCGTGGCATCAACCGTTGGGTCTAGTTGTGCTCCAATGGATGTTGTCTTCTTGGGGTCCATTGGATGGACTTGGAATTTGATTATTTCTTCTACTGGTTTGAAGGAGCTGGATTTGGCTCGTTTGTCTAGGACCACATCATCCCTGTCCACCATGGAGTGCAGCGCGGTTAATTCCTCGGCCGCGAGGGCTTCAGATAAGGCCTCAAGGGCCAAGGATGCAGTTTTATTCTCGGCACGGGGTGCTATGTCCGGATCACTAGCCAGAGTGATTATACCGTTGGCCCCAGGCATCTTAAGCTTCATGTATCCACAATGGGGTACCGCTTGGAAGCGCGTAAATGCATCTCTCCCTAAGAGGGCGTGATATCCACTGTTGAAAGGGGCCACTTGGAAGGTTATTTCTTCGGACCGATAGTTCTCCGGTGTGCCGAATACCACGTCGAGTGTGACTTTTCCCGCACACCGTACCTCCTGACTGGGAATGATTCCTCGGAAGGTCGTCTTGCTTTGGTCGATGCAGCTCCTGTCTATTTCCATTTTTCGTATTGTATCCTCATAGAGGAGGTTTAGTCCACTGCCGCCGTCCATGAGGACCTTGGTGAGCCGAAAGCCATCCACAATTGGACTGAGGACCAAGGTGGCTGGTGCTCGGACTGTCCTGTATCTTGGTTCACCACCGGCATTAAAAGTTATAGCTGTGTCATTCCAAGGGTTTAGTGCTGCTATTTGACAGACTTCGGTGAGTCAGTGTAGTGCTCTTTTTCACCTATTGTTGGAGGCGAATGTCTTGAAGACCATTAGTACTTTGGGGTCGTTGTCCCCTAGGGGTGTTGTTCTGGGTTATTTTTGGTGAGGATATCCTCGCCGCTCTTGGCCACTTGCCGGAGTATCCAACATGCTCTAAGGCTATGTGTTGGTATGTTATCCGGTGTTGCATGTATTTTGCATGGCCCATCGAGCCATCCTTCCAGAACGGTTCCCCACCCCGTACTGGACTTGTATTTCTTTACTATTGAGCCGGGCGTGTTGCAAGGGTGCGCCCTTTTCGCCTGAATGAGGTGTTGAGTGGGGACCGATGATTCCCAACGGGCTGCTTGAGTTTTCCAGGCGCTTTCCATTGTGCTGTACTTCTGTACGATAGTTGCCAAGTCAGTGAAGTGTAGGATGTGACGGCAGTTGATGGCGTTGAGGATTCCTTCGTCCCTGCAATTATCGCGGAACACTGAGATCGCTTCCTCGTCGCAACAATCTTTAATCTTGTTTTTGACAAGAAGGAATCTAGCCCAGAAGTTATCGACCGTTTCCTGAGACTACTGTTGTATGCTCATCAGAGCGCTTGTATTCGGGTGGGTGAGTGGATTTAAATCTGAACCCTGACCCAGTTTTGGATCCGGAGTATGAAGGTCTTCCGAACTTAGCAGATCGGGCTCCGGGATGTCCACTAATTTCTTAGGCCCATCGTCCGATTCTATTTTCGAAAGGCAGGATGCATCTCCTCGCGAGCAGGTGTCCGGCTCTTCGAGACCGGAGATCTGGACATAGTCCATCCTTAGTATGGAGGAAGAGTTGTCGACTCGCTCCTTGACTACCACTATCTGGTGGGTGATCGGTGGAGATATGTTTTTTGTCTGATTGGGTTTAAGCCCAATTCGATCATAGTCTGTGGCGACCCCCAGGGCAGCGATGCGATCTAGGAGTTCGTTTAAGGATGAAAGCTCCATCGGATCCATCTGCTTGGAGTGTTCGGAGTCGATGCGAAGGGGGTTTTCGATGACCCGAGAGGTCATCGTCATCTTAATGACCGAACAGGCGGTCATGGTAAAGCCGCCCAGCCAGAGGATTTGGCCTGGAGCCAGCGTTCCACCGGTGGTGATATTATCCTTGAGAACAAGGCGAGACATCAATCCTGTCATCAACGTCACAGTGGAACTCTTAATGAAAGCACCAATATCGGTGTCAAAACCGGCAGATCTCGGGTAGGGGGTCCTGAACTGTGCGTCTAAGGTCGATGGTAACAGGAGACAGGGGACACAATGTTTTACCCAAGTTCGGGCCCTCTCTACGGAGGTAATAGCCTATGTCCAGCTTGATTGATCTTGATGAATATGCGTATTACAAGAGTTGATATGCCACGAGATCGTAATGGCTAAACCCTAGAGGTCTAGCTTGTATGGCTATGATAATGTCTATCCTCTGGACTAAGTCCTCCGGTAATTTATATAGACACCAGGAAGATCTAGGGTTACATAAGGTCGGTTATAAAGAAAGGAATCTACATATTTAATCGCCAAGCTTGCCTTCCACGTCAAGGAGAGTCCCATCCAAACACGTGTGTAGTCTTCGGTCTTCGTATCTGCACAACCCATCAGTCCGACCCATGGCTAACAGGCTGGACGCCCGATGACCCCTTAGTCCAGGACTCCCTCACTCTCCACGTACAGTACTCTTCCGATGGAAGTCATTCCTTGACCACGTTGACCACGCCGCACCGAGAGCACCAGGGCGGTGGACGACGGCGAGGCCTAGGAAGGGGACGATGCGGAGCCGGGGAAGAGGTGGCAGTGGAAGCCCATGCGGATAGGAGTACGAGGGTTCACTGGTTCGGCTGCGGTGTGAGGCTGCCGTCGCTGAAGAATAACAGGAGGTGTGAGTGAGTATAGAGGGATGGCATGGCCAACGGTGGAAGCACAGCCGGACACGGGAGGCAGGAGCAAGCGGCACGGCCGACGCTTGATTGGGCGGTTGGAGCATGAATACTAGAGGTTGAAGAAGTACTACGGCCATTGGATGGACATCGTACGGTCACTAGAGCTAGAATCGTTCATATTGAATAACTTGACAAAGCCCTCCGTCCCCGTCATCTTAGTAGGCCCACAAGTCATCCTCCCATATGGTGGGTCAGCTAGCAGGGGGAGTATTCATTTTTTGTGCATAATAAGGAAGCACTTCCTTGCGTGCGAAGATATAGTTGGTGGATCTGAGCTGTCAGCGGCGGGAATGTTTTTTCACGAAATACAGAGGCCTTTTCGGTTGGTCCCAGATGTCAGGTGGAGGAATGATTAATTTGTGCGTAATAAGGAGGCATTTCCTTGTGTGCTGCTGTGGACCCAGCTGTCAGCCTCTCCACGTACAGTCCACATCCGATGGATGACGTTCGTTGACCATGCCACGCCGAGAGCACCAGGGTAGTGGCGACGATGAGGCCTAGGAAGGGGACGACACGGAGCCAGGGGAGACGCGGCAGTGGATGCCCATGCGGAGAGGAGTACGAGGGTTCACTGGTTCGGCTGCGGTGTGAGGCTGTTGTCGCTGCAGAATAAATGGGGGTGTGGGTGAGTAGAGGGATGGCCTGGCCAGCGATGGGAGTAGTAGGGGGCGGTGAGGCCTCTGCAGCAGCACAGCCGGCCATGGGTGGCAGGAGCAGGCGGCATGACTGGTGCTGCTTTGGGCGGCTGGAGCAAGAGACCAGAGGTTGAAGAAGCACAACGGCCGTTGGATGGACATCGTACGGTCACTGCAGCTGGAATCATTTATAATGACTAAGTTGACAAAGCCCTTGGTACGCGTCAACTTAGTAGGCCCACAGGTCAGCCTCTGAAATGATCCGCCCTAGATGTCAGGGGAGGAATCATTTTTTGGGCGGCTGAAGCTAGATTGAAGAAGCACGATATCCGTTGGATGGACATCCAACGGCCACTGCTGCTAGAACCGTGTGTTGACTATAAGTTGACAAAGCCTTCATACGTGTCAACTTACTTTTTTAGGGGACACACCAACTTAGTAGGACCACAAGTTTGTGGCAGAGAACTTATAACCCATTTGCAATTTGTAAGAATGTACAACCCATTTTTGAATTCCAATGGAATTTACAACAACCCATTTACAGTTTGTTAAAAGCACAACCCATTTTCTAGCAAGGACAACGATTAATAATTTCCACCAACTGTTCAAACAGAATTAAAAAAATTCCCACATTTTGATGGGATCCAAAATATTTTTATCCCGAAAGTTCTAGTCATATTAAATACAATTTCAATATAAATTTGTATTAGTAAAAATCCAACGAAACATTGCAGGCGGAACAATTAATGAAATTAAAAATTTCAAAATCCAAAAATAATATTTTATAAACTAATTACTTGTTTGGTGCATTTTTTATAGTTACTGCCTAGTTTTTATTATTACATCTCATTTAATATTTATTAAAGCCATTTTCCTGTTAAGCCTAATGCATCCCTCCTACGAAAGATTTGCAGCGCAGCGGGGCGGAGAATAACAAGTTGACCTTGCCTGGGTATTCCTCAAAAAAAGTATAGCTGGGCTAGCCATTTTTAGCTTGAAAAAAAATAATATCTGGGCTGGATATTTGGCCTGGGCTAGACGGGCCACAACCCGCTCAGTTAATACCCTGCTCTCCTATGAACAACAACGAAAACATCGCTCAAGAAAAACTCTGCAGTCCTCACACCTCAAAAACACAAATACTGCTCGAGCTGCTTGGTCCCAGCTGTCGGCCGCTCCTTGTGCAATTCTCTCGTTTATTGACTACATATGTCGGTGTACAAAAGTAGGGGCTCTCCTTTTGCACCCCTTTACTTGTGCACGGGCAGTCAGAGCCGCACCCACGGCCACACTAAGTAGGGCAGAGGAGGGATGCCGGAGCACAAGACGACCAGAGCAATGCCAAGACCAGAGACGCAAAGAGAGCACGAGGGCGAGGTGGACTCCCCCGGCAAGACTCTTGCCGGGGTGGCTTCCGCAGCCTCGACAAGATCCTTGCCGGGGCAACTTGCTTGACGCCAACAGAGCGCGCCACCCTTGATCCCAAGGGGTTCCCATGCCATATTGGAACCAAGGCTCAGGAGGCACCTCCATGGTGGTATGCAGATCTTTGTAGAGATCATAGATACACAAGATCAGATGAGAACCAGAAGACGTTGACCCTTGGCGAGATCCTTGCCAAGGAGATCCATGAGACCCCCGGCAAGACCCTTGCCGGGCACGACCACGATGCTGCAGCGAGACCCTTGCCGGGCCCTCGGCAAGACCCTTACCGAGGACGCCCGCGTGGCCACAACCAGGCCCGAGTTTGCTAAAGCCTCCACCGCCACTCCCATATAGCTGCCAGCTTGACCTCTATGCAGGCATCGGCGTGGCAGCGCGCGGCCTCTACACCAACTCAGCAAGCACCTGCGTGGTGGCATGCAGATCTTCGTGCAGGCTCCACCACCGCGCCAGCCCAACAGCCAGCCAACGTGGCGTTACAATGCCTCGTCAACTTGGACGCGTGTCAGAGCCAGGCGGGGTGACGATAGCTGGGACGAGCTTCTTTGCCGTCCCCAATAAAGCAAGAGGGGCACGTCGGCAACGCATTAAATGCGTTTGTCCGACGATGCCAGGGGATAGACTCAGCCCTTCTACACCTTTCCACCTCCTGTGTGCCACTGTGGCAACCCCTTTTTGTCTATAAAAGGAGGCCCGAGGCGTACGGGAGGGGGATTCAGATCTTTTGGACTAGAGAGCCACTGCACCTAGTTCAAGATCACAAGAACACCTAAATAAACATCAAAGCAGGACTAGGGTTTTATGCGTCTCCGCGGCCCGAACCTGGGGAAACGATTTTTGTGCTGACCGCCAGACCCCCTCTTTGCACAACCCCGTGCCTGCCAACCGAAGAAGGGATCCCAGTGACCCCATAGGTGTCGTTTCCCACCGACATCTCTGGCGCGCCAGGTAGGGGTGCGCAGTTGTGAGAATCCGGTCTGGATGAAGCAACAGCTTCATCGTGGTTGTCACTTAAAGCAAGAAGATGACCGGACAAATGACGTCCTCGGTGGGCGCGGCGAACGCTCACGCAGCGGCAGAAAAGCTAAGTCATGCAAAACTTCGAGTAATTCCTTTTTATCTATATGGTTATTTTCCTCGATGATCTTGCCCTGTGTATGGAAAACCTGCACGCAATGGGGCCCTACTGAGGGAGTCCTGGATTAGGGGGTCCTCGGACAGCCGGACTATATACTTTGGTCGGACTGTTGGACTGTGAAGATACAAGATTGAAGAGTTCGTCCCGTGTCCGGGTGGGACTCTCCTTTGCGTGGAAGGCAAGCTTGGCAGTTCGGATATGTAGATCTCCTCCCTTGTAACCGACTCTGTGTAACCCTAGCCCCTCTGGTGTCTATATAAACCGGAGGGTTTAGTCCGTAGGACAACAACAATCATAATCATAGGCTAGCTTCTAGGGTTTAGCCTCTACGATCTCGTGGTAGATCAACTCTTGTAATACTCATATCATCAAGATCAATCAAGTAGGAAGTAGGGTATTACCTCCATCGAGAGGGCCCGAACCTGGGTAAACATTGTGTCGCCCGCCTCCTGTTACCATCAGCCTTAGACGCACAGTTCGGGACCCCCTACCCGAGATCCGCCGGTTTTGACACCGACATTGGTGCTTTCATTGAGAGTTCCGCTGTGCTGTCACGATAAAGGCTTGATGGCTCCTTCGATCATCGGCAACGATGCGATCCAGGGTGAGGTTTTTCTCCCCGGACAGATCTTTGTATTCGGCGGCTTCGTACTGCGGGCCAACTCGCTTGGCCATCTGGAGAAGATCGAGAGCTACGCCCCTGGCCATCAGGTCAGGTTTGGAAACTTGAACTATACTGCCGACATCCGCGGAGACTTGATCTTCGATGGATTCGAGCCCATGTCAGGTGCGCCGCACAGTCACGACGAGCATGACTTAGCTCTGCCGTCGGACGGTGTTCGGGAGATCACACCTGTGGCCACTCCGGCCCTCAATCCGAAGCAAATCGTGCCGTTCGAGGATGGGTGGTTGGACCCCGCCACGGAAGCCGCACACTCAGTGGCGATAGAGCCAAATACTGACTTCACCTCCTATGAGACCAGTGTTACCTGACCCTTGGATTCGTCCCCGGCCACGGGCTCCAAACCGCCAGCGTCCGTGCCTACCCAATCTGATTGGGCACCGATCATGGAGTTTACCTCCACAGATATTTTTCACAAACGACGAAGGAATTTGTTCCCCACCCACCACCCACTTAACAGCCAATTTCGACGACTTAACCGACATGCTTGATTTCGACTCTGAAGACATCGACGGTATGGACGACGATGCAGGAGAAGAATAGGAACCACCGGCCACAGGGCGCTGGACAGCCACCTCATCATATGATATATACATGGTGGACACCCCCAAAGAAAGCAATGGCAATAAGGCAAAGGAGGATAATCCCCTCGAGAAGCAATCTAAGCACCGGCATCATCGACGCCGCTCTAAGCCCCGCCACAGCAAAAGCAACGATACCGGCACAAGAGACAATAACGCTGCGGACAGTGCCAAAGACGAAGACAATCCCCTCCAGCCAGGCTTCGAGCGGGAGGATGGGCATACGAGCCCTAAGGAACAGGCGATAGACGGAGAATTAGGGGATGACATTCACATGCCCCTCTCCGAAGACGAGGTGAGCCTCGGCAACGAAGAATTCATCGTGCCTGAGGATCCCATCAAGTAGGAGTGCTTCAAGCGCCGGCTTATAGCCACAGCAAAAAGCCTGAAGAGAAAGCAGCAGCAGCTTCAAGCTGATCAAGATCTACTAGCGGATACATGGACCGAGGTCCTGGCAGCCGAGGAACACGAACCCGAGCGCCCAACCAAAAGTTACCCAAAGCGCAGGTTGCTACCCCAACTCGAGGAGGAACCATTAAAGCCTACACTACCAGCATATGATGCGGCTGACCAGCCACCTTGCGGCCGAGACAAAGCGGCATATCAGCACGAAGTCCAGCCCGCACCCCGTCGCCAGTCAAACAAAAACACCAAGGCCCGGGGCTACACGCAGGACCTGCGAGACATATTGGAAAACAAAGTAGGACATACAAGATCGATCTATTAATCACAGGGGCGCGCCCCAACGCGTGACGATGATCGTCATGCCGGATATACTAAAAGAAAATCCGGCCGGGCCGAATACAGCAGACAAGACTCGTACGAACTGCGTCGTGATATAACCCGGCACAGAGGCGCCGCACACCCACTATGCTTCACCGACGAAGTAATGGATCACAAATTCCCAGAAGGGTTTAAACCCGTAAACATTGAATCATATGATGGCACAACAGACCCCGCGGTAAGGATTGAAGATTTCCTCCACATCCAAACGGCCCGCGGTGATGATCTACATTCCATCAAGTACCTCCCACTAAAACTCAAAGGAACGGCTCGGCATTGGCTGAATAGCCTGCAGGCAAACTCCATTGGCAATTGGGAGAACTTGGAAGACGCATTCCTTGACAACTTCCAGGGCACTTATGTGCGACCACTAGATGCAGATGACTTGAGTCACATAACCCAACAGCCCGGGTAGTCAGCCAGGAAATTCTGGACTCGGTTCCTAACTAAAAAGAACCAAATTGTCGACTGTTCGGATGCCGAGGCCTTAGCGGCATTTAAACATAACATTCATGACGAGTGGCTCGCTCGACACCTCGGCCAATAGAAGTCGAAGTCCAAGGCAGCCCTCACGACACTCATGACCCACTTTTGTGTGGGCGAGGACAGCTGGCTGGCTCGCAGCAACAACACATCTAAAAATCCAGGCAATTCAGATGCCAGAGATAGCAACGGCAAGCCACGTCGCAATATCATAAACCCATAATTCATCGGTTCTCAATAAACACACCGCAAAAAGAATATTACATCGAATAGATCTCTACAAGAGAGGGGGAGAACATTGTATTGAGATCCAAAAAGAGAGAAGAAGCCATCTAGCTAATAACTATGGACCCGAAGGTCTGAGGTAAACTACTCACACTTCATCAGAGAGGCTATGGTGTTGATGTAGAAGCCCTCCGTGATGGATGCCCGCTCTGGCGGAGCTCCGGAACAGGCCCCAAGATGGGATCTCATGGATACAGAAAGTTACGACGGTGGAATTAGGGTTTTGGCTCCGTTTTTGATCGTTTGGGGGTACGTAGGTATATATAGGAGGAAGGAGTACGTC
>NC_041388.1:684442962-684452411 GCF_002162155.2 Triticum dicoccoides
CCTACCTCGTGGCTTCCTGCTTTATTTCTTGACATAGGGTCCAAGTCTCCTGGATCATGATCCAGGAGACTTACTCCTTCCCCAGGTGTGCCCTCCACCCTCGTGGGCCCCCTGTTGCTCCACCGACGTACTCCTTCCTCCTATATATACCTACATACCCCCAAACGATCAAAGACGGAGCCAAACCCCTAATTCCACGACCGTAACTTTCTGTATCCATGAGATCCCATCTTGGGGCCTGTTCCGGAGCTCCGCCGGAGCGGGCATCCATCACGGAGGGCTTCTACATCCACACCATAGCCTCTCTGATGAAGTGTGAGTAGTTTACCTTAGACCTTCGGGTCCATAGTTATTAGCTAAATGGCTTCTTCTCTCTTTTTGGATCTCAATACAATGTTCTCCCCCTCTCTTGTGGAGATCTATTCAATGTAATCTTCTTCTTGCGGTGTGTTTGTTGAGATCGATGAATTTTGGGTTTATGATCAAGATTATCTATGAGCAATATTTGAATCTTCTCTGAATTCTTTTATGTATGATTGTTTATCTTTGTAAGTCTCTTCGAATTATCAGTTTGGTTTGGCCTACTAGATTGATCTTTCTTGCAATGGGAGAAGTGCTTAGCTTTGGGTTCGATCTTGCGGTGTCCTTACCCAGTGACAGAAGGGGCAGCAAGGCACGTATTGTATCGTTGCCATCGAGGATAACAAGATGGGTTTTTTATCATATTGCATGAATTTATCCCTCTACATCATGTCATCTTGCTTAAGACGTTACTCTGTTTTTAACTTAATACTCTAGATGCATGCTGGATAGCGGTCGATGAGTGGAGTAATAGTAGTAGATGCAGGCAGGAGTCGGTCTACTTGTCTCGGACGTGATGCCTATATACATTATCATACCTAGATATTCTCATAACTATGCTCAATTCTGTCAATTGCTCAACAGTAATTTGTTCACCCACCGTAGAATACTTATACTCTTGAGAGAATCCACTAGTGAAACCTATGGCCCCCGGGTCTCTTTCTCATCAAATTAATCTCCGTCACTTTATTATTGCTTTTCTTTTACTTTGACTTTTACTTTTTTACTTTGCATCTCTATACCAAAAATACCAAAAATATTATTTATCTTCTCTATCAGATCTCACTTTCGTAAGTAACTGTGAAGGGATTGACAACCCCTAAGCCGTTGGTTGTGTTGAGCTATTGTTTTGTGTAGGTACGAGGACTCGTGCCTAGCCTCCTACTGGATTGATACATTGGTTTTCAAAAACTGAGGGAAATACTTACGCTACTTTGCTGCATCATCCTCTCCTCTTCGGGGAAATCCAACGCAGTGCTCAAGAGGTAGCAAGAAGAATTTCTGGCGCCATTGCCGAGGAGTCTGCGCAAAAGTCAACATACCAAGTACCCATCACAATCCCTATCTCCCGCATTACATTATTTGCCATTTGCCTCTCATTTTCCTCTCCCCCACTTCACCCTTGCTGTTTTATTCGCCCTCTCTCTCTATCCTCCCTCTCCCTCTCTATTTGCCTCTTTTTGCCCATTTGCCTTTTGTTTGCTTATGTGTTAGTTTGCTTGTTTGTCGCGATGGCTCAAGATAATACTAAATTGTGTGACTTCACCAATACGAACAACAATGATTTCCTTAGCACTCCGATTGCTCCTCTTACCGATGCTGAATCTTGTGAAATTAATACTACTTTGCTGAATCTTGTCATGAAAGATCCATTCTCCGGCCTTCCTAGTGAAGATGCCGCTACCCATCTTAATAGCTTCATTGATTTGTGTGACATGCAAAAGAAGAAAGATGTCGATAATGATATTGTTAAATTGAAGCTATTTCCTTTTTCGCTTAGAGATCGTGCTAAAGCTTGGTTTTCATCTTTGCCTAAAAAAATAGTATTGATTCATGGAACAAGTGCAAAGATGCTTTTATCTCTAAGTATTTTCCTCCCGCTAAGATCATCTCTCTTAGAAACAATATTATGAATTTTAAACAACTTAGTCATGAACATGTTGCACAAGCTTGGGAGAGAATGAAATTAATGATACGTAATTGCCCTACTCATGGCTTGAATTTGTGGATGATTATACAAAAAATTTATGCCGGATTGAATTTTGCTTCTAGAAATATTTTAGATTCGGCCACGGGAGGCACTTTTATGGAAATCACTTTAGGAGAAGCTACTAAACTCCTAGGTAATATTATGGTTAATTATTCTCAATGGCATACTGAAAGATCTACTAAAAAGGTGCATGTGATAGAAGAAATCAATGTTTTGAGTGGAAAGATGGATGAACTTATGAAATTATTTGCTAATAAGTGTGGTTCTTCTGATCCTAATGATGTGCCATTGTCTACTTTGATTGAGAATAATAATGAATCTATGGATGTGAATTTTGTTGGTTGGAACAATTTTGGTAACAATGCGTATAGATGAAATTTCAATCCTAGGCCTTATCCTAGTAACCCCTCTAATAATTATGGTAATTCCTACAACAATTCTTATGGAAATTATAATAAGATGCCCTCTGATTTTGAATCTAATATTAAAGAATTTATTTCTTCGCAAAAGAATCTTAATGCTATGATTGAAGAAAAATTGCTTAAGATTGATGATTTGGCTAGGAACGTTGATAGAATTGCTCTTGATGTTGATTCTTTGAAACTTAGATCTATTCCACATAAGCATGATATCAATGAGTCTCTCAAAGCCTTGAGAATTTTCATTGACGAGTGCAAAGAAAGAACCGCTAGGACGCGTGCTATGAAAGATGCCTTTATAAAAAGCATGTTCTTCTAGTTCCTATGAAAATAATGATGAAGATCTAAAAGTTATTGATGTGTCCCCTATTAAATCTTTGTTTTGCAATATGAATCTTGATAATGATGGGACTGAATATGATCCACCTTTACCTAGAAGGCGTTCTAAAATTCGGAATTTGTTGATCTTGATGCTAAATTTGATAAAAGTGGGATTGAAGAAATTAAAACCCTAGATGTTGCTAAACCCACTATTATGGATTTCAAGGAATTTAATTATGAAAATTTCTATTTAATTGATTGCATTTCCTTGTTGCAATCCGTGCTAAAATCTCCTCATGCTTATAGTCAAAGCGTTTACTAAACATATCGTTGATGCCTTGATGCAATCTTATGAAGAAAAACTTGAATTGGAAGTCTCTATCCCTAGAAAACTTTACGATGAGTGGCAACCTACTATTAAAATTAAAATTAAAAATTATGAGTTTTGTGCTTTGTGTGATTTGGGTGCTAGTGTCTCTACTATTCCCAAAACTTTGTGTGATTTGCTAGATTTCCGGGATTTTGATGATTGCTCTCTAAACTTGCATCTTGCGGATTCCACTATTAAAAAACCTATGGGAAGAATTAATGATGTTCTTATTGTTGCAAATAGGAATTATGTGCCCGTAGATTTTATCGTTCTTGATATAGATTGCAATCCTTCTTGCCCTATTATTCTCGGTAGACCTTTCCTAAGAACGGTTGGTGCAATTATTGATATGAAGGAAGGGAATATTAGATTTCAATTTCCATTAAAAAAGGGCATGGAACACTTTCCTAGAAAGAAAATAAAATTATCTTATGAATCTATTATGAGAGCCACTTATGGATTGCCTACCAAAGATGGCAATACCTAGATCTATTCTTGCTTGTTATGCCTAGCTAGGGGCGTTAAACGATAGCGCTTGTTGGGAGGAAACCCAATTTTATTTTTATTCCTTGATTTTTGCTCCTGTTTAGTAATAAATAAATTATTTAGCCTATTTTTCTGTTGTGTTTTTTGTGTTTAATTAGTGTTTGTGCCAAGTAGAACCGCTGGGAAGACTTGGGGAAAGTCTTGTTGAACTTGCTGTAAAAAACAGAAACTTTAGCGCTCACCAGAACTACTGTCATTTTTATTTGGAGAGTGCTATTTAGTTAATTATTTTTTCATATGATTAATAGATAAATTCCACAGGTCCAGCAATTTATTTTAGAATTTTTGGGGTTCCAGATCTTGCGCTAGCTTCAGATTACTACAGACTGTTCTGTTTTTGACAGATTCTGTTTTTCGTGTGTTGTTTGCTTATTTTGATGAATCTATGGCTAGTAAAATAGTTTATAATCCATAGAGAAGTTTGAATACAGTAGGTATAACACCAATATAAATAAATAATGAGTTCATTACAGTACCTTGAAGTGGTCTTTTGTTTTCTTTCGCTAACGGAGCTCACGAGATTTTCTACTTTAAATTTTTGTGTTGTGAAGTTTTCAAGTTTTGGGTAAAGATTTGATGGATTATGGAACAAGGAGTGGCAAGAGCCGAAGCTTGGGGATTCCCATGGCACCCCCAAGATAATCTAAGGACACCTAAAAGCCAAATCTTGGGGATGCCCCGGAAGGCATCCCCTCTTTTGTCTACTTCTATCGGTAACTTTACTTGGAGCTATATTTTTCTTCACCACATGATATGTGTTTTGCTTGGAGCGTCTTTTATGATTTAAGTCTTTGCTTATTAGTTTACCACAATCATCCTTGCTGTACACACCTTTTGAGAGAGCCATGCATAATTTGGAATTTGATAGAATACTCTATATGCTTCACTTAAATCTTTTGAGTTATATAATTTTGCTCTAGTGCTTCACTTATATCTTTTGGAGCACGATGGTGGATTTGTTTTATAGAAACTATTGATCTATCATGCTTCACTTATATTATTTTGAGAGTCTTAATAGCATGGTAATTTGCTTAATAATAATATGCTTGGTATTCAAGACTTGTAAAACCTTCTTTTGAGTGTGTTGAATACTAAGAAAAAAATTGATGCTTGATAATTGTTTTGAGATATGAGGATGGTGATATTAGAATCATGCTAGTTGAGTAGTTGTGAATTTGAGAAATTCTTGTGTTAAAGTTTGTGATTCCCGTAGCATGCACGTATGGTGATCCGTTATGTGATGAAGTCGGATCATGATTTATTTATTGATTGTCTTCCTTATAATTGGCGGTCGGAGATGAGCGATGGTCTTTTCCTACCAATCTATCCCCCTAGGAGCATGCGCGTAATACTTTGCTTTGATAACCTCTAGATTTTTTCAATAAGTATATAAGTTCTTTATGACTAATGTTGAGTCCATGGATTATACGCAATTTCCTTCCTTCCACCATTGCTAGCCTCTCTAATACCGCGCACTTTTTGCCGGTATCATACACCCACCAAATACCTTCCTCAAAACAGCCACCATACCTACCTATCATGGCATTTCCATAGCCATTCAGATATATATTGCCATGCAACTTTCCACTGTTTTGTTCATTATGACACGCTCCATCATTGTCATATTGCTAGCATGATCATGTAGTTGACATCGTATTTGTGGCAAAGCCACCGTTCGTAATTCTTTCATACATGTCACTCTTGATTCATTGCATATCCCGGTACACCGCTGGAGGCATTCATATAGAGTCATATTTTGTTCTAAGTATCGATTTGTAATTGTTGAGTTGTAAGAAAAATAAAAGTGTGATGATCATCATTTTTAGAGCATTGTCCCAAGTGAGGAAAGGATGATGGAGACTATGATTGCCCCACAATTCGGGATGAGACTCCGGACGAAAAAAAGAGGCCATAAAAAAGAGAGAGAAGGCCCAAACAAAAAAAAGAGAGAAAAAGAGAGAAGGGACAATGTTACTATCCTTTTACCACACTTGTGCTTCAAAGTAGCACCATGATCTTCATGATAGAGAGTCTCTCATTATGTCACTTTCATATACTAGTGGGAATTTTTGATTATAGAACTTGGCTTGTATATTCCAATGATGGGCTTCCTCAAAATGCCCTAGGTCTTCGTGAGCAAGCGAGTTGGATGCACACCCACTTAGTTTCTTTTGATCTTTCATATACTTATAGCTCTAGTGCATCCGTTGCATGGCAATCCCTACTCACTCACATTGATATCTATTAATGGGCGTCTCCATAGCCCATTGATACGCCTAGTCGATGTGAGACTATCTTCCCCTCTTTTTGTCTTCTCCACAACCACCCTTCTATTCCACATATAGTGCTATATCCATGGCTCACGCTCATGTATTGCGTGAAGATCAAAAAAGTTTTGAAAATTTCAAAAGTATGAAACAATTTCTTGGCTTGTCATCGGGGTTGTGCATGATTTAAATACTTTGTGTGGTGAAGATAGAGCATAGCCAGACTATATGATTTTGTAGGGATAGCTTTCTTTGGCCATGTTATTTCGATAAGACATAATTGCTTTGTTAGTATGCTTGAAGTATTATTATTTTTATGTCAACATGAACTTTTGTCTTGGATCTTTTGAATCTGAATATTCATACCACAATTAAGAAGATTTACTTTGAAATTATGCCAAGTAGCACGCCGCATCAAAAATTCTGTTTTTATCATTTACCTACTCGAGGACGAGCAAGAATTAAGCTTGGGGATGCTTGATACGTCTCCAACGTATCTATAATTTTTGATTGCTCCATGCTATATTATCTACTGTTTTAGACATTATTGGGCTTTATTATCCACTTTTATATTATTTTTGGGACTAACCTATTAACCGGAGGCCCGGCCCAGAATTCATGTTTTTTGCCTGTTTTAGGGTTTCGAAGAAAAGGAATATCAAACGGAGTCCAAATGGAATGAAACCTTCGAAACATGATTTTCTCATCAGATAAGACCCAGGAGACTTGGCCTCCATCAAGAAAGCCACGAGGCGGTGACGAGGGCGGAGGGCGCCCCCCTAGGGCGCGCCCCCTGCCTCGTGGGCCCCTCGAAGCTCCACCGACGTACTTCTTCCTCCTATATATATCCACGTACCCCCAAACGATCGGGGATGGAGCCAAAAACCTAATTCCACCGCCGCAACTTTCTGTATCCATGAGATCCCATCTTGGGGCCTGTTCCGGAGCTCCGCCGGAGGGGGCATCATCATCCTACCCCCTCCGATGAAGTGTGAGTAGTTTACTTAAGACCTATGGGTCCATAGCTAGTAGCTAGATGGCTTCTTCTCTCTTTTTGGATCTCAGTACAATGTTCTCCCCCTCTCTCGTGGAGATCTATTCGATGTAATCTTCTTTTTGTGGTGTGTTTGTTGAGACCGATGAATTGTGGGTTTATGATCAAGTCTATCTATGAATAATATTTGAATCTTCTCTGAATTCTTTTATGTATGATTGGTTATCTTTGCAGGTCTCTTCCAATTATCAGTTTGGTTTGGCCTACTAGATTGGTTGTTCTTGCCATGGGAGAAGTGCCTAGCTTTGGGTTCGATCTTGCGGTGTCCTTACCCAGTGATAGAAGGGGCAGCAAGGCACGTATTGTATCATTGCCATCGAGGATAACAAGATGGGGTTTTATCAGATTGCATGAAACTATCCCTCTACATCATGTCATCTTGCTTAAGGCATTACTCTGTTTTTAACTTAATATTCTAGATGCCTGCTGGATAGCGGTCGATGAGTGGAGTAATGGTAGTAGATGCAGGCAGGAGTCGGTCTACTTGTCTCGGACGTGATGCCTATATACATGATCATACCTAGATATTCTCATAACTAAGCTCAATTCTGTCAATTGCTCAACAGTAATTTGTTCACCCACCGTAGAATACTTCTGCTCTTGAGAGAAGCCACTAGTGAAACCTATGGCCCTCGGGTCTCTTTCTCATCATATTAATCTCCGTCACTTTATTATTGCTTTGCTTTTACTTTGCCTTTTACTTTTTTTACTTTGCATCTCTATACCAAAAATATTATTTATCTTCTCTATCAAATCTCACTTTCGTAAGTGACCATGAAGGGATTGACAACCCCTAAGCGCGTTGGTTGCGTTGAGCTATTGTTTTGTGTAGGTACGAGGGACTCGTGCGTAGCCTCCTACTGGATTGATACCTTGGTTCTTAGAAATTGAGGGAAATACTTACGCTACTTTGCTGCATCATCCTCTCCTCTTCGGGGAAATCGAACGCAGTGCTCAAGAGGTAGCAGAGATCCATATGATGTAACTCTTTTGCGGTGTGTTTGTTGGGATCCGATGAAATTCAAGTTTATGATCAGATCTATGTTTTTATATCCATGAGATGAGTTTCTTTGATCTCTTTTATGCATGATCTCTTATAGCCTCGTATTTCTTCTCCGATGTTTGGGTTTCGTTAGCCAACTCGATATATTTATCTTGAAACCGGAAGAGGTGCCGGGTAGTGGGTTTGATCTTACGGTGCTTGATCCCAGTGACAGAAGGGAACCAACACGTATGTATCATTGCTACTAAGGATAAAAAGGTGAGATCTATATCTACCGCCATATAGATAAACGGATCTTGTCTACATCATGTCATCATTCTTATTCCATTACTCCGTTTTCCATGAACTTAATACACTAGATGCATGCTGGATAGCGGTTGATGTGTGGAGTAATAGTAGTAGATGCAGGCAGGAGGTGGTCTACTAATCTTGGACGTGATACCTATGTAATGATCATTGCCAGGATATCGTCATAATTATTTGAAGTTCTATCAATTTCCCAACAGTAATTTGTTTACCCACCATTTTTTATTGTTCTCGAGAGAAGCCACTAGTGAAACCTACGGCCCCCGGGTCTTATTTCTCTTATATTTGCCTTGTGATCTACTCTTTCATTTGCTTCTATTTTCAGATCTATTAAACCAAAAATGCAAAAATACTTTGCTGCACTTTATTTTATTCGCGATCTATTTATCCAATCTATTACTACCTTTTTACCATCACGCACCAATTTTTGGCGCCGTTACCCGAAAGGGATTGACAGCCCCTTTAACACGTCGGGTTGCGAGGTGTTGTTATTTGTGTGCAGGGGTTGTTTACTTTGTGTTTCTTGGTTCTCCTACTTGTTCGATACCTTGGTTTCATAACTGAGGGAAATACTTACCACCGTTGTGCTACATCATCCCTCCCTCTCCGGGGAATTACCGACGTAGTTCCAGCTGCCATAGGACCTCCCAGTACCAGCCCGGCGGAGCCCAGTCCCGGACATGGCCCCTCTGATCAAGCAGGTGTCCTCCGCCGAGTCGACGACGAGGATGTGAGATAGGCATCATCGGCGTCGATGCGGGAATGATTGCTTTAACTAAAAAATAACAACAAATGTGACATGTTCAACTAGTTCTATTACTTTAACTAGTTCTAACTAAAAATAAACTTACTATAAATAAAAATAAACTAGTTCTTACTAAAAATAAACTAGTTCAACTAGTTATATTAATTTTCTTACTAAAAATACACTAGTTCTATTAATTCAACTAGTTCTTACTAAAAAACTAGTTCAAGTAGTTCTAATTTTCTTACTAATTCTACTAAACACTTACTAAAAATAGTTAAAAAACTACATTATACAATAGTAAAAAAACTATAGCAAAAACAGAAAAAATAGAGATGGAGGGAGCA
>NC_041388.1:684452794-684526313 GCF_002162155.2 Triticum dicoccoides
TGGGAGGAGGGGGAGGCCGAAGGAGGTGGAGGGAGGGGCGGTGGGAGGAGGGCTGCCAGCGGAGGAGGAGGAGGGACAAGGGGGCGGCCGTAGGAGGAGGGACTGAGGGAGTACCTCGGTGGAGGAGCAGCGTGGCGGTAGCGGCGGAAGACGTGTATCGGCGCGGGCGAGAGTGACTGAGATGTTGAGTGAGTGAGAGGGTCGGGCGCGTGGGGAGGATAAGGTAAGGTTAGTAGGAGTGCGGTTTCATGAAAAGTGCTACTGCTACGGAGCGTAGCAGTAGCGCCAGTTACGGACACGCGCTACTGCTAAGTGGGCCTAGCCATCCGCGCCCAGTACAAACATAGCAGCAGCGCGTTTTGCTAGCACGTGCGACTGCTAAAATCATAGCAGTAGCGTGGTTTATTTACACATGCTACTACTAAGTATAGTAGCGCATGATTTTGTCCAGCACTACTGCTAAGATGCTGTGTATAAGGTTTTCCCTAGTAGTGCAAGTTGTCTTATGGTCCAAAAAAATCTCCAAAAAGTTTTGCCGCATTTGGACTCCGTTTGATAGGGACATTCTGTGAAGTAAAAAACAAGCAAAAATAACAACTGGCACTTGGCACTAGGTCAATAGGTTAGTCCCAAAAAATGATATAAAGTTGCTATAAAATGAATATAAAACATCTGAGATTGATAATATAACAACATGGAACAAGAAAAAATTATAGAAATGTTGAAGACGTATCATCATCCCCAAGCTTAATTCCTACTCGTCCTCGAGTAGGTAAAATGATAAAAATAGAATTTTTGATGTGGAATGCTGCCTAACATGTTCATCACATTCTTTTCTTTTGTAGCATGGACATTTGGACTTTTAGATGGTTTGAAGCAATAGTCTATATTTGACATGAAGATTTCAACACTCATGCATATCAACAAGCAACCATGTCTTTCAAAATATCAACACTAAACAAAGTTATCCCTAGCCCACTCACGAAACACACTCAAATATTAGCTACATCCAATGCTCAAGTATGATCGTAGTGCTCCGTAGTTGGTGCTTTATAAGAGAAGATGGAGACTCAAAATAAAAATAAAAATTGCATAAAAGTAAATAGATAGGCCCTTCGTAGAGGGAAGCAGACATTTGTAGAGGTGCTAGAGCTCAAAGCTTAAATTGAGAGATAATTTTTTTGAGAGGCGTACTTTTCCCGTCAACGAAAAGGGCTGAGTACTTTCCAACACTTTCAATGCTAGATACATCATAGGCGGTTCCCAAACATAAAATAAAGTTGTTCCTTTTTCCACCATACTTTTACACTCCGCGGCTAGCTGTATCCATGGGTACTATCCATACCAACACTTTCCAAGAAATTTATTATTTGACAACATAAAGTAAATTTATTTTCCATTTCGGGACTGGGCATCCCTATTACCGCCGTATTGTCATGCAATGATAAGTGAATAAACACTCATCTTGAGAATAAGCACATCTAGCATGGGAAATATTGGCCACCCCCTGCCGCTTCATGAGCGGTACGAGCACACAAAAAGGAAATTCATTTTGATAATTAAATATGGCACATACAAATTTACATAGAACGGCACGAAAATACCGCATATAGGTGGGTATGGTAGACTCATATGGCAAAACTGGTTTAAGGATTTTGGATGCACAAGTACTATTTCTGCTTAGTACAAATGAAGGCTAGCAAATAGATTGAGAAGCATCCAACCAAGAAAAAAATTCATATAAGCGGGCATTAAGCATAAATAACACCGAATAATGCACCACAAGCAGGATGTAATTTCATTGCATAACTATTGACTTTCGTGCTTGCATAGGGAATCACAAACCTTGACACCAACATTCTTACTAAAGCATAATTACTCACTAACATGACTCACATATTACTATCATCATATCTCAAAACTATTACAATGAATCAAGTTTATTTTTTCCAATAATCTTCATGAAAGTTTTTATTATATCCCTCTTGAATATCTATCACTTTGGGACTAGTTTCATATGTTGCAATTGCTTTTTGATAAGCTCAAACAAATTTAAGTGAAGAACATGAGCATAAAAAAATTTGTCTCTCAAAATAATATAAGTGAGGCATGAGAAAAATTCTTAAAAAATATTAAAGCACACTGTGCTAAAAAGGATAGCATGATGATCCACAAGTATAGTGGATCTATCATAGTCCTTTCGATAAGTAAGAGTGTCGAACCCAACGAGAAGCAGAAGGAAATGAAAAGTAGTTTTCAGCAAGGCATTCTCTGCAAGCACTGAAATTATCGGTAATAGATAGTTGTGTGATAAGATAATTCGTAATGGGTAAAAAGTAAATAAAGTGCAGCAAGGTGGCCTAATCCTTTTCGTAGCAAAGGACAAGCCTGGACAAACTCTTATATAAAGCAAAGCGCTCTCGAGGACACATGGAAATTACTGTCATGCTAGTTTTCATCATGCTCATATGATTCATGTTCGTTATTTTTATAATTTGATATGTGGATGGACAGTTGCTTGGGTGCTGCCCTTCCTTGGACAAGACTCCCACTTATGATTAACCCCTCTCGCAATCATCCACAACTATGAAAGAAGAATTAAGATAAATCTAACCATAGCATGAAATATATGGATCCAAATCAGCCCCTTAGGAAGCAACACATAAACTAGGGTTTAAGCTTCTGTCACCCTAGCAACCCATCATATACTTATTAATTCCCAATGACTTCCCCTAGGCCGAAATTATGGTGAAGTGTCATGTAGTTGACGTTCACATAACACCACTAGAGGAGAGACAACATACATCTCATCAAAATATAGAACGAATACCAAATTCACATGATTACTTATAACAAGACTTCTCTCATGTCCTTAGGAACACACATAATTACTCACAAAGCATATTCATGTTCATAATCAGATGAGTATTGAATAGCATATTAAGGATCCGAACATATGATCTTCCACCGAATAAACCAACTAGCATCAACTACACAGAGTAATCAACACTACTAGCAACCCACAGGTACCAATCTGAGGTTTTGAGACAAAGATCGGATACAAGAGATGAACTACAGTTTGAGAGGAGATGGTGCTGGTGAAGATGTTGATTGAGATTGACCACCTCTCAATGAGAGGATCATTGGTGATGACGATGGCTTTGATTCCCCCCCCCCCCCCGAGGGAAGTTTCCTCGGCAGAATAGCTCCGCTGGAGCCCTAGATTGGTTCAGCCCAAGTTCCACCTCGAGACGGCGGCGCTTCATCCCCAAAGCTTCCTTCTGATTTTTTCCAGGTCAAAACACACCATATAGCGGAAGATGGGAATCGGGGGCCTGCCAAGTGGCCCACAAGGCAGGGGGTGCGCCCAGGGGGTAGGGCGCGCCCCCCACCCTTTTGGATGGCAGGTGGCCCCCTCTGGTGCTTTCTTCGCCCAATATTTTTTATATATTCCAAAATAATTCTCCTGAAGTTTTAGGACTTTTGGACTTGTGCAGAATAGGTCTATAATATTTGCTCCTTTTCCAGTCCAGAATTCCAGCTGCCAGCATTCTCCCTCTTCATGTAAACCTTATAACATAAGAGAGAAAAGGCATAAGTATTATGATATAATGTGTAATAACAGCTCATAATGTAATAAATATCAATATAAAAGCATGATGCAAAATGAACGTATCAAAGCACTAGAGCAATTCCATAGCTCAAAAAGTTTAAGTGAAGCACACAGAGCAATTCTATCAAATCATAGTATAATTTTGGTTCTATCAAATAGGGGTGTCCAGCAAGGATAGATGAGACAAACTAAGAAGCAAAACAAGAAAATACTCATATGATACAAGATGCTCCAAGCAAAAATCATGATATGTGACGAATAAAAATATAGCTCCAAGTAAAATTACCGATGGTCGTTAGAAGAAAGAGGGGATGCCCTTCGGGGCATCCCCAAGCTTAGTTGCTTGGTTCTCCTTGAATATTAACTTGCGGTGTCATGGGCATCCCCAGTCTTTGGCTCTTTTCACTCCTTATTCCTTCATCGATCGTGATCTCACCCAAATCTTGAAAACTTCAATCACACAAAACTTAACAAAACCTTCATGGGATCCGTTAGTATAATAAAGCAAAACACTACTCTAAGTACTGATGTAAACCAATTCATATTTTATTATTGCATTATATCTACTATATTGCAACTTTTCCATGTCTTATACCCTTCAATAAAATCCATAGATTCATCAAAATAAGCACACAATGCGATGAAAATAGAATCTGTCAAAAATAGAACAATCTGTAGTAATTTGGGCTTTGTCCATACTTCTATAACTCCATAAATTCGGAAAAATTAGGACAATGTAGGCAATTTGTATATAAATCTTGTGTAAAAACTTTAGAATTTTATCGCGCTTCGGTGATTTTTGAAAATTTTGCTATTGGGCGCAAAAGTTTTTGTTTTTCAACAAGATCAAATCAATCATCACCCAACATGATCCCAAAGGCTTTACTTGGCATAAGCACCAATTGAAACATAAAAACACAATCATAACAATAGCATAATTATGCAAACACTCAAGAAAAAAAAGAAAAAGGCAAAAATAAATTTTATTCATTGGGTTGCCTCCCAACAAGCGCTATCATTTTATGCCCCTAGCTAGGCATAATGCATAGATTCAAGTATTGTCATCTTTAGTTTTCACCCCATAGGAAGTCTTGGGGTCCATTGGCATATGTAGTTCAGTTTCACACACTTCCCACTAGTGCATTCTATGTTCTCGAGTTTCATCAAATTTGCACTGAGGAAGATTTAGAAGAGCCAAAAACTAGTCAGCTGAGCACTTGGTCTTCTCTTCTTCGGTCATCCATTCTAGGATCCAAGTACTGCTATCTGCAAGTTCTCCTGAGAAGGCTGATATATACAAAGTAGAGAAGAACTGAAGTATGGTTCTTGCCATGGTTCAAGCAGAGGAAACTCTTCATGAACATATGTTCAATTTGCTCGATTGTGTGGTGGAAACAAGGTAAACTTTCAAATTCAGCAAAATCCAGAATCTTGTGCTTGAAGATGTGATTCTTGCAGTACAAAATGTGAGCATAATACACAGCCTATTCCTTGGTCAAGAATCTTGGTGACATAGAAGTCATTTATCCATCATGCGGGCTAATCCCAAAGAAAACAAGTTTTGAATGGTGAAACTACTCGTTGAAAGTTGGTCCGTTAGGGCCGTCGTCTGCAGGAAACAGAGGAAATGTCTTGATGCGGCTTGAACTACGCCTATATTTCCCCAAAGAGGAAGGGGTGATGTAGCACAGCTGCGGTAGGTATTTCCCTCGGTGATGAGACCAAGGTTATCAAACCAGTAGGAGAAATACGCAATACTATGTAAACAGTACCTGCACACAAAGAACAAATACTTGCAACCCGACGTAAAAGAGGGGTTGTCAATCCCTCCCGGGTAAAAAGATATATGAAATTGTACTAGATTGGATAAATAGATCTCGCGGGAACGCGAGATAAAATAAATAACCAAAAATTGCAGAAAGGTATTTTGGGGTTTTTGGATTAATATATCTGAAAATAAAAGCGAATAAAAATAGATCTCGAAGGCAAATATGATAAAGAAGAAACCCGGGGGCCATAGATATCACTAGTGTCTTCTCTCGAGAAAAATAGCATACTGTGGGTAAACAAATTATTGTTGGTTAATTGATAGAACTTCAAATAATTATGATGATATCCAGGCAATGATCATTATATAGGCATCACGTCCAAGATTAGTAGACCGACTCCGGCCTACATCTACTACTATTACTCCACACATCGACCGCTATCCAGCATGAATATAGTGTATTAAGTTCATTGGAAAAACGGAGTAATGCAATAAGAACGATGGCATGATGTAGGCAAGATCTATTCATGTAGGAATAGACCCCATCTTGTTATTCTTAATAGCAACGATACATACGTGTCATTTCCCCTTCTCTCACTGGGATTGAGCACCGCAAGATCGAACCCATCACAAAGCACCTCTTCCCATGGCAAGAAAAATCGATCTAGTCGGCCTAACTAAACCAAAGATTCAAAGAAGAAATACGAGGCTATAAGAAATCATGCATATAAGAGATCAAAACTCAAATAACTTTCATGGATAAAATATATCTGATCATAAACTCAAAGTTCATTGGATCCCAACAAACACACCGCAAAAAGAGTTACATCAAATAGATCTCCAAGAGACCATTGTATTGCGAATCAAAGGAGAGAGAGGAAGCCATCTAGCTACTGACTACGAACCCGAAGGTCTACAATGAACTGCTCACGCATCATCGGAGAGGCACCAATGAGGATGAAGAACCCCTCCATGATGGTGTCTAGAATGGATCTATGGTTTCTGGAACTTGCGGCGGCTGGAATTGTGTTTTGTCGACTCCCGTAGGGTTTCTGTATTTTTGGGATATTTATAGAGCAAAGAGGGGGTGCAGGAGGTGGCCAAGGTGGGCAAAACCCACCAGGGCGCGCCTGGGCCCCCTGGCACGCCCAAGTGGGTTGTGCTCCCCTCGGAGTCCCCCTCTGGTACTTCCTTGGCCCAACTTGTGTCTTCTGATCCAGAAAAATCTCCAAAATGTTTTGCTGCATTTGGACTCCGTTTGGTATTGATTTTATGCGAAGTAAAAAACAAGCAAAAACAGCAATTGGCTCTAGGCACTATGTCAATAGGTTAGTCCAAAAAAATGATATAAAGTTGCTATAAAATGATTGTAAAACATCCAAGAATGATAATATAACATCATTGAACAATCTAAAATTATAGATACATTGGAGACGTATCATGTCTCGAGAAGATTTCTTAGTGAATCTTCATCGCTGATACGTCTCCAACGTATCTATAATTTATGAAGTATTCATGTTGTTATATTATCATTCTTGGATGTTTTTCAATCATTTTATAGCAACTTTATATCATTTTTTGGGACTAACCTATTGACATAGTGGCCAGTGCCAGTTGCTGTTTTTTGCTTGTTTTTTACATCGCGGAAAATCAATATCAAACGGAGTACAAACGTAGTGAAACTTTTTGTAGAATTTTTATGGACCAGAAGACACAACTCGGGTCAAAGAAGTGCCAGAGGGTTGCCCCGAGGGGGCACAACCCACCTGGGCGCGTCCTGGTGGGTTCTGCCCACCTTGGTGGCCTCCCGCACCACCTCTTCCCCTATAAATTCCCAAATATACCGAAAAGCCTAGGGGAGTCACTAGATCAGAAGTTCCACCGCTGCAAGCCTATGTAGCCACGAAAAACCAATCTAAACCTGTTCTGGCACCCTGCCGGAGGGGGAAATCATCACCGGTGGCCATCTTCATCATCGCAGCGGCCACCATGATGAGGAGGGAGTAGTCCACCCTCGGGGCTGAGGGTTTGTATCAATAGCTATGTGTTTAGTCTCTCTCTCTCATGTTCTTGGGATGTCGCGATCTTGATGTATCGCGGACTTTGTTTATATAGTTGGGTCATATGGTGTTTTCACCTCTCCATCTGTTGTGAATTGAGTTTTACCTTTGAGATTTCTTTTTATTGGATTGAATACGTTTATGGATTTGAGAACACTTGATGTATGTCTTGCTATGAATACCTGTGGTGACAATGGGGTATCATATCGGTTAACTTGATATGTGTTTTGGCACTCAACTCACGGATTCCCGAGGTGACATTGGGGTAATCTATGCATAGGGGTTGACGCATGTTCTCGTCTTTGTTTCTCCGGTAGAAATCTTGGGGCACTCTTTGAGGTTCTTTGTGTTGGATTGAGTATTATGAATTTGAAGTTGTTTGATGCATATCGTATAATCAACTCACAGCTGCTCGCGGTGACATTGGAGTATCTAGATGACATTAGAGTTGGTTGATGTGTATCATATGGTGTTATTTTAGTATGAACTCTTGGATAGATTGATCAGAAAGAATAGCTTGGTGTTATTTTAGCACGAAGTCTAGGATAGATTGATCAGAAAGAATAGCTTTAAGGTGGTTTCATACCCTACAAACATTTCCTTCTTATGTTCTCCGCTAGATAGGAACTTTGGAGTGATTCTTCATCGCATGTTGAGGGATGGTTATATGATCCAATTATATTAGCATTGTTGAGAGATTGCACTAGTGAAAGTATGGACCCTAGGCCTCATTTTCAAGCATTGCAATACCGTTTGTGCTCCGCTTTATCAATTGCTACCTTGCTGTTTTTTATTGTTACTATTACAAAAATTAATATCTACTATCATTGCTACACTTGTATCACCATCTCTTCGCCGAACTAGTGCACCTATACGATTTACCATTGTATTTGGTGTGTTGGCGACACAAGAGACTTTTTATTATTTGGTTGCAGGGTTGTTTGAGAGAGACCATCTTCATCCTACGCCTCCCACCGATTGATAAACCTTAGGTCATCCACTTGAGGGAAATTTGCTACTATCCTACAAAACTCCGCGCTTGGAGGCCTGACATGAGTCTACAACAAGAAGTTGTGTAGTAGACATCAATTGCCCATGTGCCTAGTTTGCGAGTCATCAGGCACAGCTGAATCTTCCTCAATGGTCTTAAGAGGAGAGTTGCGCTTCCTCAACTTTTCTGAAATAGATGGCTCCAAAGAACTTGAAGATCCATCAATTTTTCTTGCTGGAACTCATTCAACGACCATCAATCCTTCGGACACTAGGGCTTTTTCTTTTGCACACACAACTGCCTTGGGTTCAGGCACTTGCGGGCATTGACTGTAACTTCTTGAGATGTCGGCTCAGCAGATTTATATTCTTCCTCTTCCATCTGTCATCATTTTCGCTCGAAGCAGAAGGGTCTACTAGCATAGGCAGAGGTGGCTAAGGATTTGGCTTTTCGACCTCGATCTCTTCATCAGTCTGGTCAACACGGGCTTGCTACAAAGGTGATGCATTCTCTTCATCTGGATTATCGAGAAAGATGTCAACGACATCAGTTTGCTCGTCATGAGTTGTAGGCACCGGAACTATGACCTCAGGGGCAACCTACTGCTCTGGTTCTTCCGCGTGAGCTGGAGAAGGAGGAGCCTGCTACAAGGGAGCACTTGTGCTGATAGTAACAACTTTAGCAGCCACGATTTGAATACGGTGATTCTTCGTTCCTTTCGGCTTGGCAGCTGTAGCTAATGCTTTTTGATGTTTTTCCTATTGCACTCTTCTGCGAGCAAGATTTGCCTTGCAATCAATTTCTTCGTTCTTCCTGTCACACAGCTGGGACACATCCATGTGCATTTTGGAATGCCATTCAATCTTTTCATTCCAAATGGCACTTAGGGCCTTTGTGATATCGACAATTTTCATGTTCAGACATTTTCTCTTGTACTCTGTCTTGGCTTCTTTTCTCATTTTCTCAAGGGTCTGCTTGTCCTTAGCAGCTTTCTTTAACTTCTTGGAGATTTTCTTCAACTCGATAAAATGCTTGGTTACTATTTGTGTCGCATCTTCAGGCAACCCCAAAATTCTCACATCATCAGTTTGCGCATCATACGTAGCACTGTCAATGATGGCAATCATCATCTTGAAATCATACTTTTATTCCTATGTGGAAGCAGGAACAGTGTGCCTAACCTTCTTGGCAGATGCATCTTCTTCGGTAGGCACTTTTCCCCTCGCAACACTATTCGAAGAAGTTGGCAGGGCTAGACCCAAACGTTTTTCAGCTAGAGGCATGGGCACATACCTTGGTGATCTCCTTGGAGAGGGCAAAACCTTCACTCGAGAAGGAATTTGTCTAGCTTGTGAAGAATTGCAGCCAGGTCATACATGGGGATGTCATCACCCATTTCTTCATCAGAGGACCCATTAGATGAGTCAGAAGCAGCCTTTTTGGTTCCCTTCGTGGTAGTTTTCTTTCGAGAGGCCCAAGGAGAAACTAATTTCCTTGACTTGCCTCCCTTGGAAGCAGATGCATGCTCTTTCTTCTTCTGCACGTCCTCCTTGGTCTGCTTGACATTTTTTGCCTCAACTTGCTTTTTCTTTGCTTTGGCCTTCGCCCTCTTTGCTACTTCCTCGGGGAATTCAATGATGGTTCTGAGGGAGTCATGGTGAGCATGTGCAGGCAGTGGCGTCCTGACTTTCTCATCATTTTGGCATGTCTGGTTTTCGGTAATGCAATCATTCCAAGGTGTAGTGAAAGAAAAATAGAATTTGATACTTCTTGCGAAGATTTTCATATCCGAACCATTTGCTCGCTCAATGGTGACGAATCCTTTGCAACCTGTTGTTGCGCTCACCTATTGATTCTCCTTCAGGTGGAGTTTTGTAGCTGTCGGGACCAGACATCTCTGCTATCATGTTTTTCTCTCTGCCATGGCCACCCTTTTTGGGATTTCCATCAGAGAAGATGATAAAGGCATCGGTGACTGCATCATCATCATCATCATCTGATTGAGTGTTGGCAGACAGAATCTCTTCCTCATTTCCTTCGGACTCAGATTCCTGTTTCTTCTTCGGAGTCCGTTGTCATTCCAGCATACCTGCTAGCCAGTTGTGACATTTTCTTCATGTTTGATTTGATAATTCCCATTGCTCTCTTGCCAGTGACTGGTCTCTTAAAACACGATGAAGATGATTCTTCATTCTTCATGACCTTATGACGATAATTTATGCGAGTAGTAAAACCAGTACCATGAGAGAAAGCCACCTTTTGCTAGGTTTTTGATTCATGTCCCAGGTTGGGAAGTCAGCTATAGAGTGACCATACAATTTGCCCTTGTAGCACTTCATTTCCTTTGGAGGCAATATTCTCAAGGATTCATCTTGGTTGGCATTTGAGAGATACAAATTTTTATCTCTATAGGTTGTTGAGTCGTTCTGTGAGCATTTCGAGCTCTCTTGTCACTATGAGTTGATTCTTGACATCTTCTTCCTGAGAGCTACCATAATGCGAGAGAATTTCTCCTTTGCTTTCCGAGGAAGAATTTAGTTGTCCATTTTCAAGTTCCATCTTTTCTTCATGCACATTCAATAGCGTCATGACCTCAAGATAGTGTAGTTCTGCAAAGTCGGGTCTTAGCTTGATTTCAGCACCGATCACATCAAAGGATGTATCTAGAGAGCTCAGCAGTTTGTTCACCACCTCTTTTTCGGCAAATCAGTAACTTCTCTTTGATGCAGTCATTCAAAAATGTTGGTTAGGCGATCTGTGAACTCCATAACACTTTCCTTTCGAAGACTTCTAATGTGAGCGAACATGGCCCGAAGAATATCTATGTGGGCTTCCGTTCTAACGATTACTGCTTCATGAACATGTCTGATGGCATCCCAGGTTTCCTTGGCAGTATCCAAGTTACGAAAGAGAATAAAAATATATCTAAAGATACAATCACAGAGATATATTTCGCTTCTGCATTCAGTCGAATGTTAGCTTCATCTACAAGAGTGGGATTTTTTGGATGTTGAATTGTATATCCATTCTCCACAATCCGCCATAGCTCAGTACTGATATCTTGAAGTCTGATTTTTATTTTTCCTTGCTAGTAGACATAGTCATTACCATCGAAGATATGAAACCTTTCAGAGTGCGAGGATCTACATGCATATGACATACTCAAAACTCCAAGGTTGTTTGATCTTTAATAAACAGAGACAGGGAGTACCTTCTCTAATACCAATTGTTGGGACCGAGAGTATATCGACCAGAGGGGGGTGAATGGGAGATTAAAAAATTCTTTTGAATATTTTGTTTTGAACCCAAACAGAGCAGCGAAAAAGGTCTGGTAGATAAGAACTTAGGCAGGTTCCTATTTAGGAACAAATCTTCCAAGATAAGAAGTGGTAACAGTTCGAGCATAGAAGATGATACGTCTCTAACGTATCTATAATTTATGAAGTATTCATGTTGTTTTATTATCATTCTTGGATGTTTTACAATCATTTTATAGCAACTTTATAACATTTTTTGGGACTAACCTATTAACCTAGTGCGCAGTGCCAGTTGCTGTATTTTGCTTTTTTTACATCGAAACTTTTTGTGGATTGTTTATGGACCAGAAGACTCCGATGGGCCAGAGCAGCACCTGGGGGTGCCTCGAGGGGGCACAACCCACCAAGGCGCGTCGGGGCCCCCAGGCGCGCCCAGGTGGGTTGTGCCCACCTCGGTGGCCTCCCACACCCCCTCTTTGCACTATAAATTCCCAAATATTCCGAAACCCTTCGGGGTTAAGCTAGATCAAAAGTTCCGCTGCCACAGGACTCCGTAGCCACCGAAAACCAATCTAGACTCATTCTGGCACCCTACCAGAGGGGGGAATCATCTTCGGTGGCCATCTTCATCACCCCGGCGGCCACCACGATGAGGAGGGAGTAGTCCACCCTCAGGGCTGAGGGTTAGTACCAGTAGCTATGTGTTTAATCTCTCTCTCTCATGATCTATATCATGGGCTTTGTTAATATAGTCGGATCATATGACGTTTCTCCCCTTTGTACCCTTGTTGTGATGAATTGAGTCTTTACCCTTTGAAGTTTCGTCTTGTCGTATTGAATATTCAGATATGAGAACACATGATGTATGTCTTACGGTATGAATACTTGCGGTGACAATGGGGTATCATATCGATTCACTTAATATGTGTTTTGGCATTCAACTCGCGGATTCCCGCGGTGACATTGGGATAATCTATGCATAGGGTTGATGCACGTTTTTATTATCTTTTCTCTGATAGAAACTTTGGGGTCTCCTTGTAGCTCTTTGTATTGGATTGAGTATTATGAATATGAATTTGCTTTGGTGTTATTTTAGTATGAACTCTAGGATAGATCGAACGGAAAGAATAGCTTTGTGTTATTTTAGTACGAACTCTTGAATAGATCAAACGTAAAGAATAGCTTTGAGGTGGTTTCATACCCTACAAACAATTCCTATCTTTTGTTCTCCTCTAATAGGAACTCGGGAGTGATTCTTTCTTGCACTTTGAGGGATAATCATATGATCCAACTATGTTAGCACTGTTGAGAGATTGCACTAGTGAAAGTACGGACCCTAGGCCTTGTTTTAAGCATTGCAATACCGTTTTTGTGCCCATTTACTATTTGCTACCTTGTTGTTTTTATTTATTCAGATTATAAAAATGTATTTCTACCATCAATATTACAATTTTATCACCATCTCTTCGCTGAACTAGTGAACCTATACAATTTGCCATTGTATTGGGTGTGTTGGGGACACAAGAGATTTCTTGTATTTGGTTGTAAGGTCGTTTGAGAGAGACCATCTTCATCCTACACCTCTCACGTACTGATAAACCTTGGGTCATCCACTTGACGGAAAATTGCTACTGTCCTACAAAACTCTGCGCTTGGAGGCCCAACACGTGTCTACAATAATAAAGTTGCGTAGTAGACATCAAGCTCTTTTCTGGTGCCGTTGCCGGGGAGGTGAGTGCTTGAAGGTATATCTTTAGATATTGCAATCAAATCTTTTAGTTTATTGTTTATCACTAGTTTGGTTTATAAAAGAAAACTACAAAAAATGGAATCGAGGTTGCATTATTGATCATCTTTATAATATCTTTCTTGAAAATGTTGGTTCGGAAAATTGTGCTCAATTGTTAGAAGAACAAGTCAATAAAATTCTTGGCACTAAATATTTGAATGATGAGCATGATTGCAATGTTGTTAGTGTGAATTCTTTGAACATCCAAAATGCTAATGATGATTGCACAAGTCATGACACAAATGTTTCTTATATGCATGTCACTTTTTGCGGAGTGAATTGGGAGTGCCTTTGCACACCAAAAAGGGAAGATAGATTTTGTAAGAAGCATAAATATTTAGAAATGAAAAAATTGCAAGAGAGGCTAGATTATTGTGCTAAAAGATGTAATTTTTTCGCCATCCTTGTGTACTTTGCAATGAACATTGTCATTTAAATCTCCTATGCAAATTGTTTCATGATCAAATCGTGTCCAAAATTTGTGATAGCTTGATTTCCTTTGAGCATCATAAAGAGCTTAGTCTTCTCTTGGGGTATGAAGAAATGAAACATGTAACTGAGGGTTTTCCAAATCCCGATCGATTTCTTGATTTTGATCTAGAGGAAATTTATATGTTTTGTGTGGTAAATTGCATTGAGAATCCTTATATTGCCAACAATATAAAGACAAGAAAACAAATAGAATATGAAGAGATTACTAATGAAAGGGAAAATATTTCCAATACCCTCCTAGTGTTTATTATGATGAATGAGGTAACGAGGAGGAGCTTGCTATCCAATCAATCCCTTCAACAAGAAGCTTGAAAGAATTAATTAAACCCACACATGATGTGGTGAAGAAGAATAAAAGAAGAAAGAATAAAGGTAAAAAGGTATCTCTCCCAAATAATTATGCTCCTATCACCATTGTGCCTCATGAAAGTGAATCAAATATGTTGATGGAGGATGATGATATTGAGTACGATTTTGTGATACCTACTACTTGTTGTAATGATTATGATTGGGAAGACAACGATATCCCTTATGATCTTGAAAATCTTTTTAGCACTTGCTTGGGACAATATGATAATAATGTTTGCTATACTATCGATGCCATTCATACTGTTGATAAGAATGATTGTGATGATATACAAAACCACAAGCTTGGGGATGCTATGTTTATTGAGTATGATATGTTTGAAGATTTTTTGCTGGAAATAATGCTTGTCCTAAGCTTGGGGATGCTTTGCTAAATGAATATGATCCTTTGATTCATTCTACTTTCGATAAGAAAATTTATTATGATGATAGCATGCCTCCTATTTATGATGATTACATTGGTGAAAGTGGATTTGGAGAGGTCATGACTTTATTTAGTGATACATCCACTATTTTGGAAGAGGTTTCAATTGACTATGACAATAAAGTTACTACCTATGATGATTATTATGATGACATGTATGCCATAAAGAGTAATAAATCTTCTATGCTTGTGCATCATGATAATAGTGCTGTATGTGATAGTTATATTGTTGAATCCATTCATCATGTTTCTGAAAATTATTATGAGGAAGGAACTTATGCTCTTACATATCTCAATAATATCAAGTTTCTTCTCTATGTGTTGATTGTTTTGAAGTTGCACTTGTCTTGCCTTCCTATGCTAGTTGATTCTTGTTCACATAAGTTGTTTGCTCGCAAAATGCCTATGCATAGGAAGTGGGTTAGACCTAAATGTAGTAGTCATATGCTTCATGATGCTCTCTTCATGTTTCAATTCTTATCTTTTATGCGAGAATCATTGAAATCAGCATGCCATGCTTAAAAGGCATAAAAGAAAAGCGGTTGTTGGGAGACAACCCAACACTTTTACCTACTGTTTTTGTGTGTTCACATGATTATGCTACTGTATTGATCATGTTTTATTGCTTTTATTTCAATAAAATGCCAAGTAAAGCCTTTGGGATCATGTTGGGTGATAGTTGATTTGATCTTGCTGAAAAATAGAAACTTTTGCGCTCACGAAAATAATTCTCATTTTTAACAGAAGCATGATAAAATGCTGATTATTTTTGCAGAAGATTAATAGACAAATTATCGAGGTTGTCCTAATTTTTCAGATTTTTGGAGTAGCAGAACTATGGTTGGAGTACAGATTACTACAGACTGTTCTGCTTTTGACAGATTATGTTTCAATGCATAGTTTGTTTGTTTTCTAGTTTCCATGGCTTATATTGCTCAATATAAATTATGGAAATTATATGCTACAGTAGGCATTGTGTGTAAAAAATTATGAATCTTGTCTTTAGCAGTACCAAAAGTGAAATGGTTTGCTCTTTATCATACTAACCTATCTCACAAAGTTCCGTTAAGTTTTGTCTGATTGAAGTTTTCGAGTTTTGGTCAGATGCCGATGTGAGGAGAACAAGGAGTGAATAGAACCTAAGCTTGAGGATGCCCAAGGCACCACAAGGTAATATTAAAGGAAGATCCAAGCAACTAAGCTTGGGGATGGCCCGAAAGGCATCTCCTCTTTCGTCTCCAACATTATCGGTAAGCTCACTTGGAGCTTTGTTTTCATTCGTCGCATGATATGTGTTTTGCTTGGGGCGTAATTTTGTTTTGTTAGGATTTTATTGCTGTTATTTAGAATAATTTTTTGCATCTTTTATCTCAATAAAAGTGGCAATGATAACCTTTGACATGCTTATTTTTCAAGTCTACATGTTGCTGTTTGAAAACAGAATGTTTACCGCTGTTGCAAAAATTCCCTAGGAAAGTCAGAATGTGATAAAATGTTGAAAATTTTTGAAAAATAATCTCTGATAAATTTTCAACAGTGTGGTAAGTTTTCAAAATATTCGGAGTTTAAGAAGTATTGATACTCTTGCATTCTTTACAGACTGTACTGGTTTGGCAGATTGCTGTTATGTTTGCATTATTTGCATATGTTTGCTTGTTTAATGATCCTATTTGAGGATAGGAGTATTAAATATGCAGAGGCATTTAGTATGCAATGTTGAATAACAATTTTAGTGATTTTCTACAGTAGAAAATGATAAGGTATTTGCATTGGTTTATACTAACTTATCTCACGAGTTCTTGTTGAGTTTTGTGTGGATGAAGCTTTTGAGATTTAATTAGGAAAACCGTGATATGAGAAGAATTAAGGATACACAAAAGCTCAAGCTTGGGGATGCCCAAGGCACCCCAAGATAATATTTCAAGAAGTCTCAAGCATCTAAGCTTGGGGATGCCTCGATAGGCATCCCACCTTTCCTCTTCAACAATTATCGGTTAGTATCGGTTGAGCCTAAGTTTTTGCTTCTTCACATGAGTTGTGCTATTCTTAGAATGTCATTTTATTTTTCATTTTGCTTGTTGTTTTAATAAAATACTTAGATCTTAAAGTTTTAAATAAAATGTAGTCCCCAAATAGTTGCCAAGGAGACTAAGTAAGCGGCATTCACATCCCGTCAACGAAGCTCTTTCCTATGTCATTTACTCTTGTGCTTCACTTATATCCTATGAGAAAATTGTTGAATAAATTGAATGTCATGAAGTTGAAATCATATCATGCCTAGTGGTAGCTTCACATTGGGTTTAGAAAGTGAACTCTTTTGAGGCTTGACAATCACAATATTGGTCATACAAGCAATTCATGAATAATTAGTATAAGGAAGAGAACTTTCACGTATAAATACACTATCATGGAAATCTTTTGTGATTGTGAGCCCCCATCAAAATATTATATGCCAAAATCATTGACGTTGGACAAGGAAGACAACATAATGGTTTATGTTTGTTCATATTCACATAGAAGTTATATTGTCATAGATCCTTCAACATGTGGTCCTTACCCCCCATCTTTGCTAGCCAAAAATTCCGCACCAAGTAGAGATATTACTTGTGCATCCAAAAACCCTTAAACCCAAATCTTATTTTCAAGATTCCACCATACCTACCTAAGGATTGAGCAAGATCCTTCAAGTAAGTTGTCATTGGTGCAATAAGGCAATAAAAATTGCTTCTAAAAATGTTAGATCATTTAGTGTAAGAGAAAATTGAGCGTTGTACGAACTTGTGATGGCAAAGTAATAAAAGCGACGGACTGCATATTAAAGGTTGCTATCATAAAGGGGCAATATAACGTGATGTTCTTTTGCACTAAGGGTTCGAGCATACAAAAAAATAAACGCATGGCAACCTCTGCTTCCCTCTGCGAAGGGCATATCTTTTACTCTTATGTATTTACTTTCATGCAAGAGTCAAAGTTTTCTCTCTATTCCTTTTTATTTTTTTCTTTTGGCAAGCATCATGTGGTGAGGAAAGATCTAGGCACATATGTCCAGTTGAATATGGGTAGCATGAGTTATTATTGTTGACATCACCCTTGAGGTGAATACGTTGGGAGGCAAAACAATAAGCCCCTATCTTTCTATGTGTACGATTGAAACTTTTGCCCATGTGTACAAGGTGAGTGTTAGCAATCAGAGAAGACTATATGATGGTTGAGTATGTGGGGCTCTTACTTAAACTATGTTGAATAAGTTGAATTGCAATTGATTGGTGACTGAGAACATAGGTTGTTGGGTTTCAAGAGAATTCATTGTTTGAACCTTAACATGTGAATGGGTTGCCACTATAACATGAGAAGTTTTATAAGAAAGAATTGTTGTTATGATGCTAGGAAAAGTGATTGAAATTATCATCGATCAAACTTATGCACTTTGCAACCATTCGCACTTCATACATTATTTCTTTTATCATTTACCTACTCGAGGACTAGTAGGAATTAAGCTTGGGGATGCTGATACGTCTCCAACGTATCTATAATTTATGAAGTATTCATGCTGTTTTATTATCATTCTTGGATGTTTCACAATCATTTTATAGCAACTTTATATCATTTTTTCGTCTAACCTATTGACCCAGTGCCCAGTGCCAATTGCTGTTTTTTGCTTGTTTTTTACATCACAGAAAATCAATATCAAAGAGAGTCCAAACACCGCGAAAATTTTTGTGGAATTTTTATGGACTAGAAGACCCTCGATGGGCTAGAGAAGCACCTGGCACTAGGTGGCCTCCTTCGTGTCCTCCTGCACCCCCTCTTTGCACTATAAATTCCCAAATATTTCGAAACACTTCGGGGTTAACCTAGATCAGAAGTTTCACCGCCGCAGGGCTCTGTAGTCATCGAAAACCAATCTAGACCCGTTCCGGCACCCTGCCAGAGGGGGGGAATCATCTCTGGTGGCCATCTTCATCACCCCGACGGCCAGCACAATGAGGAGGGAGTAGTCCACCCTTGGGGCTGAGGGTTTGTACCAGTAGCTATGTGTTTAATCTCTCTCTCTCTCTCTCGATCTATATCATGGGCTTTGTTAATATAGTACAGATCATATGACGTTTCTCCCCCATCTATACCCTTGTTGTGATGAATTGAATATTTACCCTTTGAAGTTTTGTCTTGTCAGATTGAATATTCAGATATGAGAACACATGATGTATGTCTTGTGGTATGAATACTTGCGGTGACAATGGGGGTATCATATTGATTCACTTGATACGTGTTTTGGCATTCAATCACGGATTCCCACGGTGACATTGGGATAATCTATGCATAGGGGTTGATGCACGTTTCTATTATCTTTTCTCCGATAGAAACTTTGGGGTCTCCTTGTAGTTCTTTGTGTTGGATTGAGTATTATGAATATGGATTTGCTTTGGTGTTATTTTAGTACAAACTCTAGGATATATCGAACGGAAAGAATAGCTTTGTGTTATTTTAGTACGAACACTTAAATAGATCGAACAGAAGGAATAGCTTTGAGGTGGTTTCGTACCCTACAAACAATTCCTATGTTTTGTTCTCCGCTAATAGGAACTCGGGAGTGATTCTTTATTGCACTTTGAGGGATAATCATATGATCCAACTATGTTAGCACTATTGAGAGATTGCACTAGTGAAAGTACGGACCCTAGGCCTCGTTTTTAAGCATTGCAATACCGTTTTTGTGCCCGTTTACTATTTGCTACCTTGCTGTTTTTATTTATTCAGATTATAAAAATATATTTCTAGCATCAATATTACACTTTTATCACCATCTCTTCGCCGAACTAGTGCACCTATACAATTTCCCATTGTATTGGGTGTGTTGGGGACACAAGAGATTTCTTGTATTTGGTTGCATGGTCGTTTGAGAGATACCATCTTCATCCTACACCTCTCACGGATTGATAAATCTTAGGTCATCCACTTGAGGGAAAATTGCTACTGTCCTACAAAACTCTGCGCTTGGAGGCCCAACACATGTCTACAAGAATAAAGTGGCGTAGTAGACATCAGTAGACAACAGGCTTAACTATCAGCATGAAAGATAACTAGAAGCATGAAAGATAACTAGATGCGGACAGCGAGGAAAATTCTAACTGAAACAAATACACTAAGATACTCCACGAAAGGTAAGAGAGGAGACGTACAGATCACTAGTGAAAGATAAATGATCATTTGTGAACAAACACACTGTCATCACATAGCACAAAATATATTCACTGAAAGAAATGAAGAGTAATAGAATAAACTAGTGATGCTCGCAGGCGATTAGTGAATTTCGTAGACTAACTCGCCCTTCTGCCAAAGGAGTACGTCTGGTTGGAGGGCTTGCGATTGAACACAGGAGCAAACCTCTCTGCATCCTATTTCCTTCAACTAGGATATGATCAGACTCCATTTGATTTCACTCGGGGTAGATACTTATCGATGATCTTCAAACCTTCGACAGACTTCCTTCGCAAACCACAATTACTCTTGGTTGCTGAAGATCTTGCTCGGTGAAGATAATACGATACCTATTCCTCTAGAGTGTGCGCAACTCTAAAGAGTAATAGGTACAAGTACTCTAATTTATAACTACTATAATGCTCAACCACTGTCTAAGTTTTGGTTCTTTCTTTCCTCTCTCGATAGATTATAAACTCAAATCTCTCGGAGAGGGATGTTGGAGAGAGGTGGCTAGCTATTTATAGCCGCAGCCTTCCCAGATAGGAAATGACTAAAATGACATGTGAGACAGGCAATGACTGAACGACACGAGTCCAATGGTCAGAAATTTGAGCATAACGGTAACATTCCTTGCGGAGCAAGAAATGCTAAGTCCTCAGTCCGAAAGATATCTCCTGCAGCACCATAGAACTACGTCTTTTGCTGACAGGTAATCATTCAGAGCATAAAGAGATTTCTCTCAGTCTTTCATACACTACTGCAGGATGCTGCTAACGTGACACTACAATCAGATACCCTTCAACGAAACTGTGTGTGATGCATTAATCCCAAACGGTGATGTAAAAACCATCAAAAAAGATGCAAAACATTTGCGATGGTGGATACATCAAACACGGTTTAGATTTTAGATGCATGCGCGATGCGGGGCATACTATTGATCCATACGAACTGTTTGCGATGAGACATAACAACAGAAACGGGTAGCCAGATCAAGGTGTGTGCGATATATATGGCATACAGTTCACCCCGATAAACTATTTGTGATGAGGCAGAACAACAGAAATGAGCAGCCAGATGAAGGTGTGTGTGATATATGGCATACAGTTCACTCGGATAGGCTGTTTGTGAATAAGCAACACAAAAGAAACGGCCAGCCAGATGAAGGTGTGTGCGATATACGGCATATAGTTCACTCGGATGAACTATTTGTATTGAGCCAAGAGAACAGAAATGGTTCGACTTAACAGGTTGTGTGTGATACGCGGCAAACAAGTGTGTAATCGGAAATGTGTGGGAAGACCGATAACAACACAAACGATTCCTATTGACAAGTCGTGTGTGTTGTGAGCAAATGATTGCTGGTATACAATTGTGAGTGATTGATGAAATCATCACCGATGGGTTCCATTGTTTAGTCCATGTGCGATGTGATTTGCTCTGTCTACAAAACATCAACATATATACTTATAAGAACAGCATTGCATAACCAAATTAAGCATACAATTACATAACTTACTACACACATAACATTTCCACACACTAAAGTAGGCAATTGCATTCATACTAAACTAGGATAAACGAGCATCTAATCATCTACATCTTGTTGCAACGACACTTGCCATTGCACTGCTTCTGGATGGATCCTTGGCCATTTTGGGGAAGGAGGCACTTCCTCATGTCAATGATCCACTTGTACATCTCATAGCTCATGTACACCTCCTTGATCGCGTACACAATACGAGCTTTGTCGAGTTTCTTCATCCAGGCCGAGTGCCAGGCACGCTTGTCCTTGTTGCAGGAATCCTTCATGTCTCTATAGTAGGGGTCGATGATGGCCTCGGCGAGGTGAACCAGTAAGTCCTTCTCATGCATGCTCCTTACTGCCCCAGATCTTGTATTGGCCCTGGATGTCGACAAGATTCTAGCAGGTGATGCATGAATTCTTGAGCACCTTTACATCATCGGTGATGTCCACCATGGCGAACATGTAGTGGGGCTGTCGACAAACCTGGCAAAATGCTCGCAAGGCCTTGTGGACATGAAGTAGTAGTAGATGAGGACGTCACTGCACACGCACATCTGGGCGACGGTAACCTTGGGACAAGACCCGACACAAGCGTGGGTGTACTCGAGGTCAAACCCGACCACCCTGTACTTCTCCTCAGCAAACAACGTCTCCATGGTGTGGATGGAGTGCTCCACCCAGACCGGGTTGTTGGTGTACACCACTGAGAGCTCTGTGGATCTTTTGTGGGTGTCCACCATGGCATGCATGGTGAACTGCTGCTCCTTGTCGGTAGCCGTTCGGAGCGCCATTGGAGCCGCGCAGGATACCCTCTAAGAATTTATCGTGGTGGGTGTGCTTCTTGCAATAGTGGGGCGCGATCGAAAGGTTGAAGAGACCCAAGGGTTAAATGGCCACTGTAATAAATGGGGGCCGGCCAACCTGTAATCGTCATGTCTTGTCACCGCGTTCATAGCGGAGGATTCTAGTGCACGCTTGAGAATCGCACACGCATTTTGTTTGACCACGCGCGGGCTCGAAGAGGTGCCAAATGAATTTTTTTTGAGCCTGTTCCCGCGCAACCGTGCAGTTTACCGTGCAAGTTTCCAGCCCGGCTAGTTTGGCCACGCGTCGAATAGAAGAGGGGGAAATCGTGGGCGTTTATTGGCAAAAAGCTTTGTAAAAATGAAGTGTGTGCAATCACTTCGATCATACGTTTACCCGTGGGTGATGAGGTCAAAGTTACACAAAAGGGTGATGATGGACACTCGGGTGCGATAATTAATTCTGCGCTCTACAGGGCACATGGTTGAAGAAACCTATTGTGTGCAATAATGTCAAAGATCGCTGTCGAGTTAGCTATGTAGATCGTTAGCGATGAGATCAACAAGGGAAACACATTCGAGAATGGTTAATAAAATCTAAGTCCATTGCATATTAAGGTCAAAATAGTACTACCAATATACGAGTCTCATACGATGCCATTTCAACGATTGTACCACAAAAGCTCAGAAAATTACAAGGTTCAAATTCTAGAGTTATATGGCTCAAATTCGAAGATTACAATGTTCAAACTTATATTACCCAAATGAAACTCAGCTCATCAGTTGCAAACTCCCGCGCTGATCCGCTGAACATGGATATAAGAGAGGTTCAAACTAATATTACCACTTGTAAGGCTGGTTTCGAAACCTCATAATTTTTGCAAAGGGGTCAACCAATGAGAAGTCGTGCATGGGGTTGATACGATGACTTCTGATTACTCTGTCATCTGAAGTTCCAAATGAAATTCATCTTTTTCGGAGCCTATTCCATTCTGTCGCAGCCGCCAGTGCTAATCAACAAACCATTCATTTTTGTGAAATAAATGTAGGGCAAACTTCATTACCTTCAGCACCCTTGCTCTGACAACAAAGAACCTGGCAAATATAATCTCCGGTAAGGTCCCTCGGTATGAGTTCGAAGTAATTTCTGAGAGATGCAAATCTAGGCATTTGATGTGATTCTTATATTGTATCACATTATCCACCACCGGGCCTAATCTTATCTACAAAAGAAGAAAATGTGTTAGTGTCTACATGCAGTTTTGAACCCTACTACATGCCTATTTGGTTTGCAGGATTTGTAAAATGCACTAACACGCCATCTTAAATCCGAAATGATTAACATGGGCATTTAATTACAATCTAGAAAAATGTAGCCTTCTTCACAAGAGGTTGGAGTGGATGAAAAATTCCCTAAGAAAAATACTACAGATGAGTTCAAAGGAGAAATGCTTATGGATTGTAACCATATGGATCAAGCAACCAATATGGGGGGGCATGTATGAACTGAAATCCTCCAAAATTCCTTCAGAAATCGTAGTACATTGTCATTGTAAACTTGGGAAAAGGTGTAAAAAATTGAACTCCCTTATGGTTAACATTTAACAGGTGTGACGCCCCGAGTCCGATGCGCCAGATGCCTTCCATTTATTTTAGTTGTTGTCATGTGTTTATTGTTTTTTTTGCATTATCATAATTGGTTTGCATATTTCATTCCTATATGTTGATGCCAAGATCATGTTGAGTGCCTTGTCATATTTGTTTTTGCTTCTTGCTTCATGATCATCATTGTTTGCATTGCATTGTGCCTCTTGCCATTTTGCATTTCATCATAATCACCATGTGCATTGCATTATTCATGATGTTGTCTTGCTTTATTCTTGTCATATGTATCAACCCCTTCCCATCTGTCTCAAATCTACCCATGTATCAACACCGCCTTCTTCCTTCTTATTCCTTTCATTTTTTTGCAAGTGCCATTTTCTGTAGTCCATAATGTTCATACCTTTCCTATAAACCATACACCTTCCCTTTAACCCCTCTGTCAAATCTCAGATCATTTGAAGTTGTTTTGGTTGGGTTCAAAAATGGCTCAAGTTTGAATTTAATTCAAACTTGAATTCTTTTTATATCTCTAAAAATGTCCAAACCATTTTATTCAAATAGGGCTTAAATCCAGGATCTTAGATCTATTTCTGTCTCAGCCTGCTTCCTTCCTCTTCTCCCTGTGCATTTCTACTATTTTTATTATGTCTGAAGGATTTAAAGAAAAATATGAGGAGAGAAAGGAAGAGAGAAGCCCACCGCCGCAGCCCACTTACCTCTTTCAGCCTAGCTAGCCCACCTGAACCAATCCCTTTTGTTCTTCTTCTACCTCCTGTACGGCAGGGCATCCACGCATGCCACGTCGACCTCCCGAGTGATTTGACGGTCGGAGAGCACCCCCTTGGCCCTATATAACAAGCCCCGGTGCCCTAGTCCACCTCCTCCCTCCATTCCACCCCTCTCACGCCCCTGCCACCGCCAGGTAAGGATCCCACGCGCCCTGCCGACGCCATGGCCGTGCTGAGCTCAAGCTTGAGCCCGGTCCGTTCAAGGCCTTCCTCGTCCGTTCGTCGACGTGAGGGTGACCTCCTCGGCGACCGTCGTCTGCTTCTACCTCGCCCGCGTCCACCCGGTCCATGTAGCTTCTTCCACGACGTCCTCTTCGACGTCTTCCTCCTCCGGCCAAACCATCATCGTCGGCCAACGCCTTCCCTCGCCGTCTTCGGTCAGCCTCAACCTCGTACGACTCCAGAAACACCTCCCACTGTGAAGCTCTGCTCCTCCCCATCTCTCTCTCCAGTCTCGTTGTTCGCATGTCCGTCGATTCACGCAACCCCGAGGCCATCCGCCATGGCTGACCAGGGGAACGAGTTCAAGCTCGTGCCTTGCCTCTTCTGCTCAGCACCCACACATCCACGGCACGCGCAGCTCGAGTCCCACGCCCGTGCTGCACGCCCTTGCCACCGCTTCGCCTAGCACCGCAGCCCCATGCCTGGCCGTGCTTCCTGGCCATGGTTGCAAGCTTCTGCAATTCCCACATGCCCAGACATACGTGCATGACTGCGTGCGTACCCAGCTCTCCTTGCAAGTGTCCGCCTCTGTGCTCCTGCGCGATGCGCGACACACGCGCTCATGCACACAGCCAGCGCCTAGCTGCCGCGGCCGAGACGAGCTCCTGCTCGTTCTCGAAGCCCTTGCTCTTACGCTCGCGCACGCACACGACACCGGCTAGGAGCAACCGTTCGTTCCCGCGCCCTTGCAGCCTCACTGTGCCCCTATTCCGCAACCCCGCTGCCGCATCCTGGCCCCTGCTGCGCCGCCATTGCTCACCGACGTCATCACTTTCTTCTCTACCAACAAAGAGGAAGCCAGCTTCCGCTTTGTGCTGGTTCAAAATGAACCCTGCCTCCCCTGTGTCAAGCATCCTGAGCGTATCCTGTGGATCAACCCTCTGCCGCATACCCCGTAGACCCAAGTTCGACACCACATTAGGCCAGTAGCGAAATTGCCCTATTTTTACCATTTTAGTCTCTATGACCATGGGACCCCACTCGTCATCCTCTCTATCTCACTCACACCCAGCACTCACTCGGGCCAAGTCCTCCTGGGCCGCTACAGGTTGCTGCAATCAGGCCCATGCAAAAAAAATTCCAGTATGTGTATTTTAGCATTTTCCAATGCACTCTTATTTACTGAAATGCCACTGTTTTGCACTGTTGATAATTAAAGTTCCATGCATCCAAATGAAACATGTCATATATGCATTTTGCTCATATTTTCATGTTCTTTAACAGTATGCAACTTTCATCCTTGTTTAAAATGTTGTTTGAGTAAATTTGCTTAAATGCCATGCTAAAATGGTTTAATTCATAACTAATTAACCGTAGCTCCAAATTTAATAAACTTTATATGTAAATGGGGTAGAAAAATGTCTAGTTTAGCATGGTGGCATTACTTTGCATGTTTAACAATGCTAAAATATGGTTCAGGGCAGAACAGTACCAAATCCATAAATTGCATATGGGGATTTTCCGGAATTGTTGTTTGTTGTTCCGGCCTCATTTAAACTTATCTAGATAGGTAGTTTTCATATGCTTCACTTCTTGCCATGTTAATCAACATTTAATATTGTTGGGTACATAAACGAGATCGAACTAAATAACTTGAATGTGGTGTTTCATCAATATGCAAAGGAGTTGCGTATTGAGCTCCACTTAATTTGTAGTATTGTTTGTGCATATTGCCATGCTATGCCTCTTTAAACCGCACATGCATCATACTTGGTTGTGCATCATGCCATGTTTTGTGATGGTTGTTTACAATGTTGCTTGCTTCTTTGCGGGTTGCTTCTCTCGTTAGCTTCGGTTCCGTTCCGGAGTTGTGAGGATTTGTTCGAGTACGTCTGTTTGCCTTCTTCATGGACTCGTTCTTCTTCCTTGCGGGATCTCAGGCAAGATGATCATACCCTCGAAATCACTTCTATCTTTGCTTGCTAGTTGTTTGTTCTATCGCTATGTAGCGCTACCTACCACTTGTTTATCATGCCTCCCATATTGCCATGTCAAGCCTCTAACCCACCTTTCCTAGCAAACCGTTGTTTGGCTATGTTACCACTTTTGCTCAGCCCCTCTTTTAGCGTTGCTAGTTGCAGGTGAAGATGAAGTTTGTTCCATGTTTGGAACATGGATATGTTGGGATATCATTATTATATCTTATTTACTTTAATTCATCTATATACTTGGTAAAGGGTGGAAGGCTCGGCCTTATGCCTGGTGTTTTGTTCCACTCTTGCCGCCCTAGTTTCCTTCATACCGGTGTTATGTTCCTTGATTTTGCGTTCCTTACGCGGTTGGGTGTTATGGGAAACCCTTGACAGTTTGCTTTGAACAAAACTCCTCCAGCAAGGCCCCACCTTGGTTTTACCATTTGCCTCACCACCACCTACTTTTCCCTTGGGAGTCGCACTCCCGAGGGTCATCTTTATTTTAACCCCCCCCCCCCGGGCTAGTGCTTCTCTAAGTGTTGGTCCAACAGGAGCGATGTCCGGCGCCCCCTGGGCAACCAGGGTCTATGCCAACACGACGTCTGGCTCATGCGGTGTGCCCTGAGAACGAGATATGTGCAGCTCCTATCGGGACTTGTCGGCACATCCGGGCGGCTTTGCTGGTTTTGTTTTATCATTATTGAAATGTCTTGTAACCGGGACTCCGAGACAGATTGGATCTTCCCGGGAGAAGGAATATCCTTCGTTAACCGTGAGATCTTGTGATGGGCTAAGTTGGGACACCCCTGCAGGGTTTGAACTTTCGAAAGTCGTGCCCGCGATTATGGGCAGATGGGAATTTGTTAATGTCCGGTTGTAGAGAATTTGAAACTTAACTTAATTAAAATTCATCAACCGTGTGTGTAGCCGTGATGGTCTGTTCTCGGCGGAGTCCGGGAAGTGAACACGATTCTTGTGTTATGTTTGAATGTAAGTTGTTTCAGGATCACTTCTAGTTCACGACCGCTGCGTTGCTTCTCTTCTCGCTCTTATTTGCGTCTGTTAGCCACCATATATGCTAGTGCTTGCTGCAGCTCCACCTCACTACCCTTTCTTACCCATAAGCTTAAATAGTCTTGATCTCGTAGGTGTGAGATTGTTGAGTCCTCGTGACTCACAGATACTTCCAAACAGTTATAGGTGTCGATGATACCAGTGCAGATGACGCAGTCGAGCTCAAGCGGGAGCTCGATGACGATCGTGTTCGTGGTGTTGTTTCGATTCCTGTTGATCAGTAGTGGAGCCCAGTTGGGACGATCGGGGATCTAGCATTTGGGGTTGTCTTCTTTTATTTTGGGTTCCGTAGTTGGACCTTGATTGTACTTTGGATGATGTATGTTTAACTTGTATTTGTGTGAAGTGGAGATTGTAAGCCAACTCTTTATACCATTCTTATTCAATACATGGGATTGTGTGAAGATTACCCCTCTTGCGACAAACCTACCATGTGGCTATGCCTCTAAGTCATGCCCCGACACGTGGGAGATATAGCCGCATTATGGGTGTTACAAGTTGGTAATCAGAGCCATCCCCGACTTAGGAGCCCCCTGCTTGATTGAATCGCTGGCGTTGTTGAGTCTAGAACAAAATGTTTTGAGTCTTAGGATTATATATATCGGAGAGTAGGATTCTTTTTACTCCTCAGTCCCTTCGTCGCTCTGGTGAGGCTCCTGACGTAGAAGTTTTGAATTTTCTCTCCTCAAATTTCACAAATTTTTTTAGGGTCACGCAGGTATCTTGGAATCGTTCTGATAGTCTTGTGACAAGAACATTGTTCTTGGTTCCTCCTGATATTTAGAGGTTGTGGCAGTGTCCCGGGGAGTTGAGCTCCGAGGTGTTGTCGTCACAATTTTATCGTTGCAGTTCTGGAATAGCTGAGTTCGCCGACATCGAAAATTTCTTTTATGCAGTTGTTGGTGAGATAACCTGGACACCACCCAGTACTAGGGAGGGAGTTCAGGAGTATTGCCATAACTCGTATAACGGATGCTTTTTGAAGGTTGAGGTAAACAATTTTCGAAGGTTTCTTGGTTATGTGTTGAAGGATGGATACAACTGGACGTAGGATTTGTTAGTTTGGTTGAGATATTATGCTTCCCCTGTATCCCCAACACCTGATTGCATAACCAAGAAGTTTCGGGAGTTTATAAGTGGAAATTCAAGTAGCTCGTAGGAATTCTTTCCAACAGACACATGATACGATATGGGATCTATCATATGTTTGTTTCTGGCTTATTCTGCAAGCCAAATCCTTTGTTTTGTTTCGAGTTGTGGTATTCGAGTTGCTTCAAAGTCAAGTGTTGATTCCATACCTTTCCTAAGTGGTGTTCTCATATTTCTATGTGAATACTAATCCTTCTTGATCATCGAGTTTGTCATTTCAATTTCTTCTCAACCGGTGTGCTCCTCTTCAAGTGGATCCGATCATTTTCAACATCTGCAAGTTCAACTCTAAGTATTCTCATCGGTGTTTGTTTCATCCGTCCCAAGTTGTATTTGTTTTTTCCCGCCCTCCCACCCTTTTCTTCAAGGACTCATATGTCTGAATCAAGTATCCATATTATGGATGTGAAGTTTCTTCATTCTTTCCGTCAATGTTCTTATCCGGTGATTCTCAGGAAGATTTTAATGGAGCTTCAAGTGTTTTATTCTTCGTTCTTTTCTTCTCCGGTGGATTCATTTAAAGCTTTGGTGATCATATCCTTTTCCTCATTCCAAATGTTTTCCCATGTCGGTGCACCTCTTAACCATTCACGTCTCGCTATTCATTTGTTCCGGAGTGCTGAAGATATCTCAGAAGGTTCATGTTTCCATTATCAATCTGTTCAAGATATCTCGAGGTTTTTATCTCATTCTAGCCATTTAATTGAACCAGTGCAATATATATCTTTCAAGTAATCATTCAACGGTGTTTCTTTTGAGTGGGCCCTAACCCACAGGTCTTTCCCAGGATCTTACCCGACTCTTCTAATTTTCCCGGAGCTATTCTAAAAATTCTTTTCAAAGTTTGATGTAAGAATGAGTTATCATCAGTCAAATGTCTTCTCCAAGATCTTTCAAATTCTTTTCATCATTGGTTCAACCTTTCTAATATTCATCCCGGAGTATCTCAAAAATTCATGGTGGTGTTTTCTCGTCGTCATTCTCTGCATTTGAAGACCGAAGAAGAGTTTTTCCTCCAAATCTTATCCATTCTCTCAGAGATGCGTGGTTCTAGCTTCACGCTATCCTCTCAAATTATTCCGTTTGTCAGTAATTCTTTTCACCCATCTGGAGCAATTCAAGAGTCTTTTCAGTTTGATTCTCCGGAGCCCATCATCTTAGAATTATTCATTCTCAGCGTGTAGCTATCGTTCTCCAAATCTTACAGGTGCTTCGTTCAAATATCCTCTAATCAGCTCGGGATCTCTTCGTTCACTTGTATCTAAATTCTCTCAAGTATCTTCATTCATTTTCTAATTCTTCTCGGTGTTTCTTTATCTTTTCCTCGTTCATTTTCAATTCTTACGGCGGTTTGTTCAAGAGTTCCCTTCCTTGGTTATCATATCAATTCATTCCTTCTTCTCAATCCTACCGGTGAATCGTTGAAGACCTTCCCAAGTTGGCGCTATATCTATCTTAATCCTTTCTATGAGAATAAGTAGTATGCCAACTCTGTTGCTTGTCATCAATTTAATTGGTGAAGGATACACATAACATAATTCTTATTCTTGCTTCATCCAAATGATGGATTCATTCTTCCGGAGTTTGTTCACGATGAGTAAATTCTCGGTTCAAGTGCTTCATACTTTTCCCAGAGTTCCAAGATCTCTCAACTATATCACCATGAAGATTCATCTAATCATTACAAGGCTTCAATCTTGTTCGCTTCAAACCTTCAATTCTTTTATGTTATCATTTCCTATCCGGAGTTCTTCATGGAAGCTCAACATGGTGGCTCATCAAGGATTTCTTTCATTCTTCATTCGTTCTTTAAGATTTCTCTTGAAGTTATGATCCGCCAAGCTATACTCAAAATTAAACAGGGTGCGCAAAACATGTTTTGTTTTGAGGAGTTCAAGCCTTCTTCATCTTGCATTCCAAAGTGCAATTCTTTCTACCTTATCTTTTGAGGTGGTGTTATGTCATTCTTGACAATTTTCCTTCGTGTTTCATGATTCGCAAGTTATCACGGATGAGGTATGTAAACCCATCATTTTCTTTTCGTTCAGGACATCCTTTGCAATCCTTTAATCTCTTCGTTGGAGTTATCTTGCGTCATTTTTTACCTAAAGCTTTCCCTAAGGATTGTTGCTATTTATGGTGCTTATAAATGACTCAAGTTCTTCATTTATCCTTCCGGGGAAATAAGTTTCTCGTCTCCTTGTTTATATCAATCCAATCTATTGTTTTTCGTTAGTGGCAGAATTTCACATCAAGATTTCGACGTGTTTTCCATAAGCCCACAACAACCTTACTCTTTTCGTTGTTGGTTTTCCAACAACTCCGTTCGCCCTTCTTCTAAAGATGCTTTTCAAGCTCATTTGAGGTAGAAGATGTTGTTTTCTCCTCCGTTCTTTTGATTCCATTCTTACTTTTGTTCCGGAGGCATTGTGATGTTGCTCTCTTCGACCCATCATCTTATTTTGTCAAGATCATGTTCAATTCCTCCCATTTACAATCAGAGTGTTGTCCAAATTATATCATTCTTATTCCTTCTCTATCTTGTTTTAACTGGAGTGTTGTGTCTATCATTCCTCTTCTAACCGGACTCTCATCCAAGTGCTTTCATTTTGCCAAGCTCATATTCTTTACCTTCCATTTCCAACCGGAGTGTTGTTGTAATTGATCCTTATTGTTCCTTGTACATCTCGTTTCTACCAGAGTGCTTGCATGTACTTCTTGTCCATTGTACCCCTTTTCTTATGTCTTTCAACCTACAAGGTTCTAGTAATGTTCCTTGTTTCTCTTTTCTACCGGAGTGCTCTCAAATTCGTTCAACTCTGTTGTGTTCTTTCTTTCTTTCAAGGTTTCAACCTCTCAAGGTTCATCGGTTTCACCCTTTTGTCAAAGAAGCAACTTAGTTTTACCTCTTCTCTTCCTCTTCCATTTCCCTCCGGTGCCATCCTAGATCTCGGGACGAGATCCTCTTGTAGTGGTGGAGTGTTGTGACGCCCCGAGTCTGATGCGCCAGATGCCTTCCATTTATTTTAGTTGTTGTCATGTGTTTATTGTTTTTTTTGCATTATCATAATTGGTTTGCATATTTCATTTCTATATGTTGATGCCATGATCATGTTGACTGCCTTGCCATTTTTTTGCTTCTTGCTTCATGATCATCATTGTTTGCATTGCATTGTGCCTCTTGCCATTTTGCATTTCATCATAATCACCATGTGCATTGCATTCTTCATGATGTTGTCTTTCTCTATTCTTGTCGTATGTACCAACCCCTTCCCATCTCTCTCAAATCTACCCATGTATCAACACTGCCTTCTTCCTTCTTATTCCTTTCATTTTTTGCAAGTGCCATTTTCTGTCGTCCATAAATGTTCATTCCTTTCCTATAAACCATACACCTTCCCTTTAACCCCTCTGTCAAATTTCAGATCATTTGAAGTTGTTTTGGTTGGGTTCAAAAATGACTCAAGTTTGAATTTAATTCAAACTTCAATTATTTTTATATCTCTAAAAATGTCCAAACCATTTTTTTTCAAATAGAGCTTAAATCCAGGATCTTAGATCTATTTCTATCTCATCCTGCTTCCTTCCTCTTCTCCCCGTGCATTTCTACTATTTTTATTATGTCTGAAGGATTTAAAGAAAAATATGAGGAGAGAAAGGAAGATAGGAGCCCACCGTCGCAGCCCACTTACCTCTTTCAGCCCAGCTAGCCCACCTGAACCGATCCCTTCTGTTCTTCTTCTACCTCCTGTACGGCAGGGCATCCACGCATGCCACATCGACCTCCCGAGTGATTTGACAGCCGGAGAGCACCCCCTAGGCCCTATATAACAAGCCCCGGTGCCCTAGTCCACCCCTCCCATCATTCCACCCCTCTCACGCCCCTGCCACCGCCAGGTAAGGATCCCACGCGCCCTGCCGACGCCATGGTCGTGCCGAGCTCAAGCTTGAGCCCGGTATGTTCAAAGCCTTCCTCGTCCGTTCGTCGACGCGAGGGTGACCTCCTCGGCGACCGCCGTCTGCTTCTACCTCGCTCGCGTCCACCCGGTCCACGCAGCTTCTTCCACGACGTCCTCTTTGACGTCTTCCTCCTCCGGCCAAACCATCGCTATAGGCCAGCGCCTTCCCTCGATGTCTTCGGTCAGCCTCAACCTCGTACGACTCCAGAAACACCTCCCACTGTGAAGCTCCGCTCCTCCCCATCTCTCTCTCCAATCTCGTTCGCATGTCCGTCGATTCGCGCAACCCCGAGGCCGTCCGCCATGGCTGACCAGGGGAACGAGTTCAAGCTCGTGCCTTGCCTCTTCTGCTCAGCACCCACACATCCACGACACGCGTGATACGTCTCCAATGTATCTATAATTTTTGATTGCTCCATGATATATTATCTACTGTTTTGGACATTATTGGGCTTTATTTTCCACTTTTATATTACTTTTGGGACTAACCTATTAACCGGAGGCCCAGACCAGAATTGCTGTTTTTTGCCTGTTTTAGGGTTTCAAAAAAAGGAATATCAAACGGAGTCCAAACGAAATGAAACCTTCGGGAACGTGATTTTCTCAACGAACAAGACACGGGAGACTTGGACCCTACGTCAAGAAAGAAAAGAGGAGGCCACGCGGTAGGGGGCGCGCCTATCCCCCCCCCCTCCCAGGCGCGCCCTCCACCCTCGTGGGCTCCCTGTTGCTCCACCGACGTACTTCTTCCTCCTATATATACCTACATACCCCCAAACGATCAGATACGGAGCCAAAAACCTAATTCCACCGCCGTAACTTTCTGTATCCACGAGATCCCATCTTGGGGCCTGTTCCGGAGCTTCGCCGGAGGGGGCATCGATCACGGAGGGCTTCTACATCAACACCATAGCCCTTCCGATGAAGTGTGAGTAGTTTACCTCAGACCTACGGGTCCATAGTTAGTAGCTAGATGGCTTCTTCTCTCTTTTTGGATCTCAATACAATGTTCTCCCCCGCTCTTGTGGAAAACTATTCGATGTAATCTTCTTTTTGCGGTGTGTTTGTTGAGACCGATGAATTGTGGGTTTATGATCAAGTCTATCTATGAATAATATTTGAAGCTTCTCTGAATTCATTTATGTATGATTGGTTATCTTTGCAAGTCTCTTTGAATTATCCGTTTGGTTTGGCCAACTAGATTGGTAGTTCTTGCCATGGGAGAAGTGCTTAGCTTTGGGTTCGATCTTGCGGTGTCCTTACCCAGTGACAGAAGGGGCAGCAAGGCACGTATTGTATCGTTGCCATCAAGGATAACAAGATGGGGTTTATTTCATATTGCATGAATTTATCTCTCTACATCATGTCATCTTGCTTAAGGCGTTACTCTGTTTTTAACTTAATACTCTAGATGCATGCTGGATAGCGGTCGATGAGTGGAGTAATAGTAGTAGATGCAGGCAGGAGTCGGTCTACTTCTCTCGGACGTGATGCCTATATACATGATCATACCTAGATATTCTCATAACTATGCTCAATTCTGTCAATTGCTCAACAGTAATTTGTTCACCCAACGTAGAATACTTATGCTCTCGAAAGAAGCCACTAGTGAAACCTATGGCCCCCGGGTCTATCTTTATCACATTGATCTCCTACTGCTTAGTTATTTCCTTTGCTGTTAACTTTGCCTTTATTTTACTTTGCATCTTTATCACAAAAATACCAAAAATATTATCTTATCATATCTAACAGATCTCACTCTCGTAAGTGGCCTTATAGGGATTGACAACCCCTATTTGCGTTGGTTGCAAGGATTTATTTGTTTTGTGCAGGTACGAGGGACTCGCGCGTAGTCTCCTACTGGATTGATACCTTAGTTCTCAAAAACTGAGGGAAATACTTATGCTACTTTGTTGCATCATCCCTTCCTCTTCGGGGAAAACCAACGCAGTGCTCAAGAGGTAGCAGCGCGCAGCTCGCGTCCCACGCACGTGCTGCACGCCCTTGCCGCCGCTTCGCCTAGCACCGCAGCCTCATGCCTGGTCATGCTTCCTGGCCATGGTTGCAAGCTTCTGTAATTCCCGCATGCCCACACATGCGCGCATGACCGCGCGCGTACCCAGCTCTCCTTGCAAGTGTCCGCCTCCATGCTCCTGCGCGATGCGCGACACACGCGCTCATGCACACAGCCAGCGTCTCGCTGCCGTGGCCGAGACGAGCTCCTGCTCGTTCTTGAAGCCCTTGCTCTGACGCTCGCGCACGCACACGACACCGGCTAGCAGCAGCCGTTCGTTCCCGTGCCCTTGCAGCCTCAGCGTGCCCCTATTCCGCAACCCCGCTGCCGCATCCTGGCCCCTGCTGCGCCGCCGTTGCTCACTGACGTCGTCGCTTTCTTCTCTGCCAACAAAGAGGAAGCCAGCTTCCGCTTTGTGCTGGTTCAAAATGAACCTTGCCTCCCCTGTGTCAAGCATCCTGAGCGTATCCTGTGGATAAACCCTCTCCCGCATACCCCGTAGACCCAAGTTCGAAACCCCATCAGGCCAGTGGCGAAAATGCCCTATTTTTACCATTTTAGTCTCTATGCAAGTGGGACCCCACTCGTCATCCTCTCTGTCTCACTCACACCCAGCTCTCACTCGGGCCAAGTCCTCCTGGGCCACTACAGGTTGCTGCAATCAGGCCCATGCATATTTTTTTCCAGTCTGTGTATTTTAGCATTTTCCAATTCTCTCTTATTTACTAAAATGCCACTGTTTTGCATTGTTGATAATTAAAGTTCCATGCATCCAAATGAAACATGTCATATATGCATTTTTCTCATATTTTCATGTTATTTAACAATATGCAACTTTTCATCCTGGTTAAAAATGTTTAAAATGTTGTTTGAGTAAATTTGCTTAAATGCCATGCTAAAATGATTTAATTCATAACTAATTAACCGTAGCTCCGAATTTAATAAACTTTATATGTAAATGGGGTAGAAAAATGTCTAGTTTAACATGGTGGCATTACTTTGCATGTTTAACAACTCTAAAATATGGTTTTGGTCAGAACAGTACCAAATCCATAAATTGCATATGGGGATTTTCCAGAGTTGTTGTTTGTTGTTCCGGCCTCATTTAAACTTGTCTAGATAGGTAGTTTTCATATGCTTCACTTCTTGCCATGTTAATCAACATTTAATATTGTTGGGTATATAAATGAGATCGAACTAAATAACTTGAATGTGGTGTCCCTTATCTTCTCCGTTGTCTCCTGAGAATAAAATTCTAAATTTTAAGCAAAGGGAGGGAGAAAATCTAAAAGATGCTTGGTATAGAATTTGCAATGCTCAAAACAGATCTACTATGAAGCAATCTACTTCCATTCTTCTTTGCAATTTTTATGTAGGCATTACTCCTTGGCACCGTTATGTTCTTGATACTATTACCGGAGGGAATTTTTTGGGTAGCCATACTTTTGATTCTTATAATGCTATGTTATATTTATTTGGCTCACCTCCTCTCTTGGTTAATGGAACTATATTAACTTTGGAGCATGTAATGCAAAGGCTTGAAATTATTGAAAATAAGGTTGCTACCGTAGAATTAATTGAAAATTTTGGATAAAAAGATCCACAGCCGAATCTCTCAATATGGATCTAATGAAGGAGTTACTTTGAAAGATATTAAAGAAAAGGAACCCATAGTTAATGAGAAAATAAATCATGATTCCACTAGGATCGATAAATTTGAGGGTATTATCACCAACTTGGGAACCGCTTTTTCTTCCGTAAAGAATACTCCAAGTCCTTCCACTAAAGTTGCCAAGCTTATGTATGTTCCTAAAAATAAGGGTGAATCCTCTAGTAAGGATGTGAATCTCAAATCTATAAGTATTCAGCCCAATCTTTTTGCTATCATTAAGGAACCTTTTGTTACAAATGAATTTTTCGATCTTGAGCCTAAAAGTTTGATAATTAATAGAAACAAAGAAATTCCTATAGATGGTAGATGCCTCTTTGAAGAATTGCCCACCAAAGATGGCAATACCTAGATCTATCCTTGCTTGTTATGCCTAGCTAGGGGCGTTAAACGATAGCGCTTGTTGGGAGGCAACCCAATTTTATTTTTATTTCTTGCTTTTTTCTCCTGTTTAGTAATAAATAATTTATCTAGCCTCTGTTTTGGTTCTGTTTTTGTGTTTAATTAGTGTTTGTGGCAAGTAGAACCGTTTGGAAGACATGGGGAAAGTCTTGTTGAACTTGTTGTAAAAAACAGAAACTTTAGCACTCACGAGAACTGGTGTCATTTTTATTTGGAAAGTGATATTTAGTTAATTATTTTTGAATATGATTAATAGATAAATTCCTCACGTCCATAAATTTATTTTAGAATTTTTGGGGTTCCAGATCTTGCGCTAGCTACAGATTACTACAGACTGTTCTGTTTTTGCCAGATTCTGTTTTTCGTGTGTCATTTGCTTATTTTGATGAATCTATGGCTAGTAAAATAGTTTATAAACCATAGAGAAGTTGGAATAAAGTAGGTATAACACCAATATAAATAAAGAATGAGTTCATTACAGTACCTTGAAGTGGTCTTTTATTTTCTATCGCTAACGGAGCTCACGAGATTTTCTACTTTAAGTTTTGTGTTGTGAAGTTTTCAAGTTTTGGGTAAAGATTTGATGGATTATAGAACAAGGAGTGGCAAGAGCCTAAGCTTGGGAATGCCCATGGAACCCCCAAGATAATCTAAGGACACCTAAAAGCCAAAGCTTGGGGATGCCCCGGAAGGCATCCCCTCTTTCGTCTACTTCTATCGGCAACTTTACTTGGAGCTATATTTTTATTCGCCACATGATATGTGTTTTGCTTGGAGCGTCTTGTATTATTTGAGTATTTGCTTGTTAGTTTACCACAATCATCCTTGATTTAGACACCTTTTGAGAGAGCCATACATGATTTAGAATTTGTTAGAATACTCTATGTGCTTCGCTTATATCTTTTGAGTTATATAATTTTGCTCTAGTACTTCACTTATATCTTTTAGAGCATGGTGGTGGATTTGTTTTATAGAAACTATTGATCTCTCATGCTTCACTTATATTATTTTAAGAGTCTTAATAGCATGGTAATTTGCTTTAAATCCTAATATGCTAGGTATTCAAGAATAAAAAAAATTCTCTTATGAGTGTGTTGAATACTATGATAAGTTTGATACTTGATAATTGTTTTGAGATATGGAGATGGTGATATTAAAGTCATGCTATGTAGCGACCCGACCCGAATGGATCAAGTCTCTGTGCTTAAGTGTCATCCCTGGATCGGTATGCTGACACACACAGTACTCGAGGATTTATAACAGAGGTAAATCACATGTATAAGTAACATAATATACTATTACCTCAATCCAAAATAGAGAAAGTAACAAGGTTGTGGATCCCCATCAACACCAACGGCAAAGTTGAGTGTAGAAATCATAACCCTAACGTATCAGTTACTCGTTGTAAGATTCCTGCAACATGAGACGTTGCAGCCACACAGGGTCAGTACATTGAATGTACTGGCAAATTCACACCATAGAGAGAAATGATGAACAATGGCTATCACTACATGCATATATAGCTGGTGGAAAAGCTCTATGGTTATAAGGTTTTTGCGAAAAGCCAATTTTTCCCTACTGCAAAGGAATACATTTTAATTAACTATCATGGTGGTTGTTAAACATTGAGAATGGTTGATAGCATTCTCAATCCCAATTAAGCATCATCATTAAGACCCAACAATATTCATTTAAAGTAACATGATGAGATTCACATGATAATCCAAGTACTAGATACTCAAGATGTCCATAACCGGGGACACGGCTAACCATGATTAGTTTATACACTCTGCAGAGGTTTGTGCACTTTTCCCCACAAGACTCGATCGCCTCCGTTTGGTTTCTCGCACTACATGGTGTTTGAGAAGACGGATGAACGAGACATAGTCTTTCAGAAGCGCTAGCACCTTACGATCGGGTAGACCGTACCACCTACATCCCCTACATCTGCTAGTCTACCACTGTAAGAGTTTGCACGACTTAGTCAACTATGCTAGAGCCCATAATAGCTTGTGGCTGCACACGGAAGTTTCTAGCATGAATAATTTATGATCCCTTTGAGCCTGGGTGGTGAACCATAGGATGATCACACGGTAACCCCAGGATCTCCTAGGATAACACTGGTATATCCCCAGGTGTCCGGGCAAGTCCACTGGTATATCCCCAGGGTGCCCCAACCAATCCACCCAGATGTGTATTATAGTAGCCACCTTAAGTTAAACCTTAGTTAACAATAATCTCTCACATCTTTCATGAATTCTCTCAAACCAATCCACGTCTACGTGCATAGCATAGCGATATAAGCATAACGTAGAAGTAACTCCCAGGGGTTTGATAATAAAATGGCAACGGGTTCTACCTCATCATCTACTTCCCAACCCGCATGTTAATGACATCCTAACCATGCAATGTTTGAGGATTGGAACTAATGCATAAAAACTGGGTGATAAAGGGTATGATCAAAGTGTGAACTTGCCTACAATGTTGATGAAGATGATTCACACCAAAACTCTTGATAGATCTACTCGTCACACTCCGGTCAATCTATTGTAGGCAAGCAATAGTAACCACACATAAGCAATCACTCAAAGGATCAGAAAGATCGAAGAAGTCGATTCAGAAAATATCAAAACCAAACAAATAACTCTTGCAACATAAAACAATTTCTAACAGTACCAAAATTATGTGAATTTGGCCTTATTAGAATGTTTAGGTCAAGAGCTTCGATTTGCAAAAAGAATCAACTCAAACGGAGCTACGAAACTCAAGTTATGATCTAACGAAGTCTGAATTCAAATCTGATCTAATTGAAATTTTAAAATTTTCAAAAACATGTTTAAGTTGTTTTACTGGATAGAGGAGATCGTAACGAAGACATGGGCATTGGTTCCGTTGGATTTGGACTAACGAGTAAAAAGTAATGATCGTTTGAAGTTCAGGGACTAAACTGTAAATAAAGTATTCACATCTAGGTCCCTGACCAAAATTACAGAAAAAGAAAAAGACTAAAAGGTGAACGTTCGCTTATAAGGTCTAAACAGTGGACGTTCGCTGTTTAAAAGAAAACTAAAAAACAGATCTAGTCTAGGTTTTTTTTTAAAACCGAACTTAAAATAAAACCAGATTGGACCGGGCGGTTTTTTTACCGGTCCACGGAGGGTCAATGGCAACGGCGACGGCGGCGGTTTCCGGCGAGGCGAGGCGACGGCAAGCGGCGCGAGCAACAGCAATGCGCGGCGCGGCAACGGGGAGCGGTGGCGCGGGCGGCGCACAACGAGGCGCTGCGGCGGCGGTGACGAGCAGCAAGCAGCGGCAGAGGCGGCGGATGCAGGGAGAGGAGAGAGAGGGAGGGGCGTCGGGGGCCCGCCTTTTAAAGGCACGAGGCCGAGGCCTTCCTTGGGTGAGGGGGCGTCCGGCGGCGTGGGGAAGCCGGATTCCGACGAGTTCTGCTGAGGCACGCGAGGAGGAAGGCGGCGGCGTGCGGGCTGGGCTGGGCCGTGGCCTATTGGGCCGGCCCAGTTCGGCGGCGGAGGAGAGAAGAAGTTTTTTTTAACATATTCTCAGACAAACAAAAATAAAAAGGACAAAACAAAAAAATATATTATATAGGCATACAATATATCAAAAATTTCAGAAAAAGATTTTCTACGACATGCACATTTTTATAACTTCAAATAAAATCCACACAAATTCAGATAATTCAAAGAGTGCTACTGGCCTATTAAAATCCAACAAAAATCATTTTAGAAATACCAGAATGAATTCAAATTTATTTATCTCGAATTTTCTGATGTAGGGAATCATGTTACCCTATTTTCCATATATTTTATTTTTGGAGAAAAATAATTTTAAAAAAAACTCAAATAACTCCAAATTAAAAATAAATCCAAAAGAACTTTGAATTTAATTCTTTTAAAACTTCCAACTCATATTTCATATATTTTGAAGAAGTCATATTATCTTCTCTCGTGAAAATCATTGAGTTGCTTAAAGTTTCTGAATTGGAAATATTTTCAAACGAAATTCAAATATTTTCAACAACCCTTTTCATTTAATTTAAATGGAAGAAGTCATGTCATCTTCTCTCTAGGGTTTTGTTTTGAAAAGAATTTGAATTCATGGAGATCAGAAAGCAAATATGAAAGTTTGGGAAAGTCCTTTTATTCCCTCTCATTTAACTTTCAAAAAGTTTCGAATTCACTCAATTTCACACAATCAATCAAACAATCAATCAAATCTATCTATTTATTATAACATTCCAAAATTTAGAATTTTGGGATGTTACAAACCTACCACCCTTAAAATGAATCTCGTCCTCGAGATTCGGAGAGGCTAGAAAGAAAAGGTTAGGGTTTGGGGTCTTCTCAAAATCCATCGATCATTACACGGGGCCTGGGATGCTACCACCCTTAGAAACATCGTTACGGTCCCATCAATACTCTTATACTCCATCCTTATTCTTGACGGGGCCGGTCTTCACAAATTCTCGGGAAAATTCCTTCTCTGGCTCTTCCGTTAACGGCATAACCTTTTCCTCAATTCTTTTGTCCTTTCAACTTGGTAAGGTTATTCCGAGACTGGGTCTTCTTAGCTGACGGGTCTGGCGCCAAAACTAAACAACTATCGATATCTCATGTTGGTCAACAATGTATGGTTTCTCCTGCAGGAAATGGGTCTGGGTTGAATCTCACCGTATAACCTATGGTTGGCAACAACTGCCGTGTACAAGGGAAAAATACTTATACCATTCTAAGGTTCAAACAAGGTTTATTATTGTCGTCTCTCTACTATAGGCAAGTCACTCAGATTTACCATCCCATATAGCAAGGCGAACAATAAGAGTAAGTAGGTATGGTGATCAATCCATCCCGCACCCAAATCATTACTTTGTATACGGTTTAGCGAATCTCGCATTCTAACACTCGGTCATCCTCACAAGCATTGCAGAATTTCTCTTGTCGACGAACCAAGTTCGGATATATCCATAGATTCTGCAAGCCAGACAAACATCTATCGTTCCTTCACAACTCTCAGGTTTTGCGTTACTCCTATAAAATTGTTTGCCGATAAACGTCGTATCTTCCTCCAGGGTTTTTCCTTCAGCAAGAATGTGCTTGCTTCTTGGCAGGTCCTGGGGCCTATGGGTTATGGCCCATCTCATCACTTGTAGTCCTTGAACTTATCATCAGGAAACTGATCATTATTCCAACTTCCAACTTCCTAGTATTCTTAAATCCTTCCAATTGTATTGTCTTCCTTCCTTCTATTGGCACCAAACTAGGACATGATTACTCAGACTTATCATGTGATTGCAATTGCTCCATACTTCCAACATCTTACCTCCTTTATATCCAATAGTAGTTCATCTCTTCATCCTCGTGGGATATCCCACATACCGAGATAAAATTTATACTCATGAAGTCCATATTCCACTTCGTGGAACATCATTATCCTTTCCAGGGTCAAGCGTCCTTACAGGGGAATATTCGCCATCTCTGCATGACACTTCTTCAACTGGGAAACGTGAAACACATCATGAACTCCTGACAGTCCTTCGGGTGAACTTGTTGGCCTCTTCTCCCGTACGCTCCAAAACTCGGTATGGTCCTACAAATCTCGGGGCTAAATGTCCTTTAACTCCAAGTCGTTTAACTCCTCGCAGAGGGGGCACACGAAGACATGCTCTGTCTCCAATTTCATAGACTACCTCCTTGTTTTTTTATAACTCTTGTGCCTGGACTGAGCTACCTTCAGTCTATCTCGAATCAACTTAACATTCTCTTCTAACTCCTTTGATCACATTTGGTCCAAACAACTGACGGTCTCCACTTCATCCCACATACTCTTGGGGCATCACACATATCGAGACAAAACTCGTATTCATTTTGTTCGAAAATCCACTCAGTGGAGTATCCTTATCTTTTCCAGGGGTCAACGGTTCTTACAGGGTACTACCACCCTTAAAATGCACAAATCTTCCATAGACCATATTTCTCATATCCTCAGAATGGCCAAAATTCTTCTTCATAGAGTATCAACTCATAAGATCCATATTAGTACCAACGATGCTAACTTTATTCATTCTCAAGTGATTACAGTCTCTCGCTTTTCCATTACATGTCTCAACTCAACACCTCAATATAAAAGAAAATGTTCTCACTTCTACTACTCCATTTCTTTTGTTGCAAACTCAACTATCTAGCACAAGTTTCCTTCTCCTTGGGGCATTCTCTGGCAAAGTGCCCTGCTCCATTACAACTAAAACATATTACTTCTGACAAGTATCGAGGCTTCCTTTTTGGGAAATTGTTGAGGTAGTGCCCTGACTCCTTGCACCTGTAACAGGTGATATGACTCAGGTCCTTCCAGGAATCCAATCTGCTTCTCTTCCTGGACCTTTCCATGCCAATCATGGCTTCTATTTCTTGTGGGTCATATTCTACTTCCTCTGTCGGGAATTCTACTAGATCCCCATTCAAACAATTTTGGGAGATGTGTCCTTCTTCTCCACATGAATAGCAAGACTTAGTGTAGGGTTTACTCGGGTCTACTTTAGGCGTGTCCTCCATCTCTTCCTTCATCACAACTTCTTCTAAAATTTCCATAAGGGCTCCTTTCTTTACTTCTTTCTTCTGCTAGATGGTTCGTTGTACCATGGGGTAAATGTGACACTGAGTAGGATAGTTGGTAGTCCCTTCACACAAGAAACAAGTAATCTGCCTAGTTGGGCATTCTTCAACTGGGTGACTTCCTTCACAATTAGGGCATTCATCCTTGTGTTCTTTATGGGTGTGTCCGATTTCTCCACAAATCTTGCATGCACAAGGTTTCTTCATATACTTTCCATAAGGCTTCAACTTCTTGGACACAAGCCGAGACTTTGGCAGAGTCAACTTAAATTCTTTCCAAGTGGTTACTCCTTGCCATCCATTGATGGTTTGATACATTCTCCACCAAGTATCAGCACCTCTTTCAAAGCACCGAAGAGCATGCTGGGTCATATCATGTCCAACTATAGGGTTATTCTCCATGTGATCCTCCATGTTCTGAATCCATTGGTCCGTCTCCAATTGACTCATCGGTCCAGAAAATATAAGCTCACCTTCATTCATCCTCTATTGGGTCCATGGGTTTGGGGTGAGATAAGAGAGATAGAGAGGGATACACACAATACAAACAAAAGTTTTGAAAAGACATATTTTATTTGTGGCTATCGGGAAAAACATCAAACAAATGACAGCTCACAAACATCGCATCTAACGTAGGTATATAACAGGGGTTTGGTCTTCTAAAGGTCAATAAATCTTCAACGTCTCCAATCTCTTCAAACCTTGTTCATGTCTCCAATGGCTTCTTCCGATCATGCTTGTCTTTCTCAAGTTCTTTTGCCAACTCATATCTGTTGTAGCAAAGTCTCTCGTGACATCCTTGAATATTCTGGAGTTGCATTCCAAACTTCTAGGTTTCAACATCCTTGGCATGAGCCATGGTCATACTGTCCTTCAGTTTCTGACGAATCTTCGGTATCTCGAGGTTTTGCTCCTCTAGCTTGGCTACTTCCAACTTTTGGGTCCTGAGTGCTTCACGAAATGCTTCCTTGTCAAAATATAGCTTCCTGCAGTCCATCTTAAACTTCTTGATGTAATTCTCCAAATCCTGGTGATACACCAGCTAAACTTAAAACTTCGTATTGCTGATGGGTGCTCCATCAGCCTTCTACCATCCAATCCTTCCATGCATATACATGCTTAACTCAGCATGGTGACAATAGCATCAGCGGGCGATGATATCACGGATAATCGTGTTTCTACTCTTCTCATTCCCATGAGCTATCATTCCATAGTTGATATCTCCTGCCTTAGGGTTTTCTTTGACAAAACTTTGAGTTCTAATGCTCCATGTTCCAGTCTTTCTCTGATACTCCTTGATCTCAGGTATTGACAACTTCCATAGTCTGCCAAGTTCCATAAGGGTAGCCTTCCTAGGTCATACAAATCTGGGAATTCTTTAGAGCCTTCAAATTCCACTTGTCTTCGGTCTTCAACCGTTGTAGTTTCCATTATTCAGATGCACGGAAAATACTCTTCATTCCAAAGTGGTCTTAGTTGTCCGATATCTTGTACTTCTTGGAGTGGTCTCGTCAGTCGAATCTTCATGAGGTCAAAAGGGTAAAGGGGGTATGGTCTCACTAAAGGAAATTTTTGAATAAGCTCAGAAGAGAAGAGAGGTAAAAGGTCTTTTGAAAAGTAAAGTTTTAGAGAAAGATCTTTCCTATGGGCTTGCTAGTTTCTAGGGTCATGTCCTACAGTCAACATGTGCTCTGATACCATCTTGTAGCGACCCGACCTGAATGGATCAAGTCTCTGTGCTTAAGTGTCATCCCTGGATCGGTATGCTGACACACACAGTACTCGAGGATTTATAACAGAGGTAAATCACATGTATAAGTAACGTAAGATACTATTACCTCAATCCAAAATAGCGGAAGTAACAAGGTTGTGGATTCCCATCAACACCAACGGCAAAGTTGAGTGTAGAAATCATAACCCTAACGTATCACTTACTCGTCGTAAGATTCCTGCAACATGAGACGTTGCAGCCACACAGGGTCAGTACATTGAATGTACTGGCAAATTCACACCATAGAGAGAAATGATGAACAATGGCTATCACTACATGCATATATGGCTGGTGGAAAAGCTCTATGGTTATAAGGTTTTTGCGAAAAGCCAATTTTTCCCTACTGCAAAGGAATACATTTTAATTAACTATCATGGTGGTTGTTAAACATTGAGAATGGTTGACAGCATTCTCAATCCCAATTAAGCATCATCATTAAAACCCAACAATATTCATTTAAAGTAACGTGATGAGATTCACATGATAATCCAAGTACTAGATACTCAAGATGTCCATAACCGGGGACACGGCTAACCATGATTAGTTTATACACTCTGCAGAGGTTTGCGCACTTTTCCCCACAAGACACGATCGCCACCGTTTGGTTTCTCGCACTACATGGTGTTTGAGAAGACGGATGACCGAGACATAGTCTTTCAGAAGCGCTACCACCTTACGATCGGGTAGACCGTACCACCTACATCCCCTACATCTGCTAGTCTACCACTGTCAGAGTTTGCACAACTTAGTCAACTATGCTAGAGCCCGTAATAGCTTGTGGCTGCACATGGAAGTTTCTAGCATGAATAATCTTATGATCCCTTTGAGCCTGGGTGGTGAACCATAGGATGATCACACGGTAACCCCGGGATCTCCTAGGACAACACTGGTATATCCCCAGGTGTCCGGGCAAGTCCACTGGTGTATTCCCAGGGTGCCCCAATCAATCCACCCAGATGTGTATTATAGTAGCCACCTTAAGTTAAACCTTAGTTAACAATAATCTCTCACATCTTTCATGAATTCTCTCAAACCAATCCACGTCTATGTGCATAGCATAGCGATATAAGCATAACATAGAAGTAACTCCCAGGGGTTTGATAATAAAATGGCAACAGGTTCTACCTCATCATCTACTTCCCAACCCACATGTTAATGACATCCTAACCATGCAATGTTTGAGGATTGGAACTAATGCATAAAAACTGGGTGATAAAGGGTATGATCAAAGTGTGAACTTGCCTGCAATGTTGATGAAGATGATTCGCACTCAAAACTCATGATAGATCTACTCGTCACACTCCGGTCAATCTATTGTAGGCAAGCAATAGTAACCACACATAAGCAATCACTCAAAGGATCAGAAAGATCGAAGAAGTCGATTCGAAAAACATCAAAACCAAACAAATAACTCTTGCAACATAAAACAATTTCTAACAGTACCAAAATTATGTGAATTTGGCCTTATTAGAATGTTTAGGTCAGGAGCTTCGATTTGCAAAAAGAATCAACTCAAATGGAGCTACGAAAATCAAGTTATGATCTAACGAAGTTTGAATTCAGATCTGATCTAATTCAAATTTTAAACTTTTCAAAAACATGTTTAAGTTGTTTTACTGGATAGAGGAGATCTTAACGAAGACGTGGGCATTGGTTTCGTTGGATTTGGACTAACGGGTAAAAAGTAATGATCGTTTGAAGTTCAGGGACTAAACTGTAAATAAAGTATTCACATCTAGGTCCCTGACCAATATTACAGAAAAGAAAAAGACTAAAAGGTGAACGTTCGCTTATAAGGTCTAAACAGTGGACGTTCGCTGTTTAAAAAAACCTAAAAAAACAGATCTAGTCTAGGGTAATTTTAAAACCGAACTTAAAATAAAACTGGATCGGACCGGACGGTTTTTTTACCGGTCCATGGCGGGTCAACGGCAACGGCGACGACAGCGGTTTCCGGCGAGGCGAGGCGAGGTGACGGCGAGCGGCAGCAATGCGCAGCGCGGCAGCGGGGAGCGGTGGCGCAGGCGGCGCGCGGCGAGGCACTGCGGCGGCGGTGACGAGCAGCAAGCAGCGGCAGAGGCAGCGGATGCAGGGAGAGGAGAGGGAGGGAGGGGCGTCGGGGGCCTGCCTTTTAAAGGCACGAGGCCGAGGCCTACCTTGGGCGAGGGGGCGTCCGACGGCGTGGGGAAGCCGGACTCCGGCGAGTCCTGCTGAGGCACGCGAGGAGGATGGCGGCGGCGCGCTGGCTGGGCTGGGCCGTGGCCTATTGGGCCGGCCCAGTTCAGCGGCGGAGGAGAGAAGAAGTTTTTTTAACATATTCTCAGACAAACAAAAATAAAAAGGACAAAACAAAAAAAATATTATATAGGCATATAATATATCAAAATTTTCAGAAAAAGATTTTCTACGACATGAACATTTTTATAACTTCAAATAAAATCCACACAAATTTAGATAATTCAAAGAGTGCTACTGGCCTATTAAAATCCAACAAAAATCATTTTAGAAATACTAGAATGAATTCAAATTTATTTATCTCCAATTTTCTGATGTAGGGAATCGTGTTACCCTATTTTCCAAATATTTTATTTTTGGAGAAAAATAATTTTAAAAAAACTCAAATAACTCCAAATTAAAAATAAATTCAAAAGAACTTTGAATTTATTTATTTTTAAACTTCCAACTCATATTTCATATATTTTGAAGAAGTCATATTATCTTCTCTCGTGAAAATCATTAAGTTGCTTAAAGTTTCTAAATTGGAAATATTTTCAAACGAAATTCAAATATTTTCAACAACCCTTTTCATTTAATTTAAATGGAAGAAGTCATGTCATCTTCTCTCTAGGGTTTTGTGTTGAAAAGAATTTGAATTCATGGAGATCAGAAAGCAAATATGAAAGTTTGGGAAAGTCCTTTTATTCCCTCTCATTTAACTTTCAAAAAGTTTCGAATTCGCTCAATTTCACACAATCAATCAAACAATCAATCAAATCTATCTATTTATTATAACATTCTAAAATTTAGAATTTTGGGATGTTACATGCTAGTTGAGTAGTTGTGAATTTGAGAAATACTTGTGTTGAAGCTTTTGATTCCCGTAGCATGCACGTATGGTGAACCGTTAAGTGATGAAGTAGGAGCATGATTTATTTTTTGATTGCCTTCCTTATGAGTGGTGGTCGGGGACGAGCGCTTTTTCCTACCAATCTATCCCCCTAGAAGCATGCGCGTAATACTTTGCTTTGATAACTTGTAGATTTTTGCAATAAGTATATGAGTTCTTTATGACTAATGTTGAGTCGATGGATTATACGCACTCTCACCCTTCCACCTTTGCTAGCCTCTCTAATACCGCGCACCTTTCGCTGGTATTATACACCCACCATATACCTTCCTCAAAACTGCCACCATACCTACCTATTATGGCATTTCCATAGCCATTGTGAGATATATTGCCATGCAACTTTCCACCGTTTCGTTTATTATGACACACTCCATCATTGTCATATTGCTTAGCATGATCATGTAGATGACATCGTATTTGTGGCAAAGCCACCATTCATAATTCTTTCATACGTGTCACTCTTGATTCATTGCATATCCCGGTACACCACCGGAAGCATTCATATAGAGTCATATTTTGTTCTAAGTATCGAGTTGTAATTCTTGAGTTGTAAGAAAATAAAAGTGTGATGATCATCATTATTAGAGCATTGTCCTAGTGAGGAAAGGATGAGGGAGACTATGATTCCCCCACAAGTCGGGATGAGACTCCGGACGAAAAATAAAAAAAGAGAAAGAAAAGAGGCCATAAAAAAGGCCCAAATAAAAAATGAGAGAAAAAGAGAGAAGGGACAATGTTACTATCCTTTTACCACACTTGTGCTTCAAAGTAGCACCATGATCTTCATAGTAGAGAGTCTCTCATGTTATCACTTTCATATACTAGTGGGAATCTTTCATTATAGAACTTGGCTTGTATATTCCAATGATGGGCTTCCTCAAAATGCCCTAGGTCTTCATGAGCAAGCAAGTTGGATGCACACCCACTTAGTTTCTTTTTGAGCTTTCATATACTTATAGCTCTAGTGCATCTGTTGCATGGCAATCGCTACTCACTCACATTGATATCTATTGATGGGCATCTCCATAGGCCGTTGATACGCCGAGTTGATGTGAGACTATCTTCTCCCTTTTTGTCTTCTCCACAACCACCACTATATTCCACCTATAGTGCTATATCCATGGCTCATGCTCATGTATTGCGTGAAGATTGAAAAAGTTTTGAGAATGTCAAAAGTATGAAACAATTTCTTGGCTTGTCATCGGGGTTGTGCATGATTTAAATATTTTGTATGGTGAAGATAGAGCATAGCCAGACTATATGATTTTGTAGGGATAACTTTCTTTAGCCATGTTATTTTGAGAGGACATAATTGCTTAGTTAGTATGCTTGAAGTATTATTAGTTTTATGTCAATATGAACTTTTGTCTTGAATCTTTCGGATCTGTATATTCATACCACAATTAAGAAGAATTACATTAAAATTGTGCCAAGTAGCACTCCGCATCAAAAATTTTATTTTTATCATTTACCTACTCGAGGACGAGCAGGAATTAAGCTTGGGGATGCTTGATACGTCTCCAACATATCTATAATTTTTGATTGCTCCATGCTATATTATCTACTGTTTTGGACATTATTGGGCTTTATTTTCCACTTTTATATTATTTTTGGGACTAACCTATTAACCGGAGGCCCAACCCAGAATTGATGTTTTTTGCGTGTTTTAGGGTTTCGAAGAAAAGGAATATCAAACGGAGTCCAAACAGAATGAAACCTTCGGGAACATGATTTTCTCAACGAACAAGACCCGGGAGACTTGGATCCTACATCAAGAAAGAAAAGAGGAGGCCACGAGGTAGGGGGCGCGCCTACCCCCCCCCAAGCGCGCCCTCCACCCTCGTTGGCCCCTGTTGCTCCATCGACATACTCCTTCCTCCTATATATACCTACGTACCTCCAAACGATCGATACGGAGCCAAAAACCTAATTCCACCGCCGTAACTTTCTGTATCCACGAGATCCCATCTCTGGGCCTGTTCCGGAGCTCCGCCGGAGGGGCCATCGATCATGGAGGGCTTCTACATCAACACCATAGCCCTTCCGATGAAGTGTGAGTACTTTACCTCAGACCTACAGGTCCATGGTTAGTAGCTAGATGGCTTCTTCTCTCTTTTTGGATATCAATACAATGTTCTCCCCCTCTATTGTGGAGAACTATTCGATGTAATCTTCTTTTTGCGGTGTGTTTGTTGAGATCGATGAATTGTGGGTTTATGATCAAGTCTATCTATGAATAATATTTGAATCTTCTCTGAATTCTTTTATGTATGATTGGTTATCTTTGCAAGTCTCTTTGAATTATCAGTTTGGTTTGGCCTACTAGATTGATCTTTCTTACAATGGGAAAAGTGCTTACCTTTGGGTTCAATCTTGTGGTGTCCTTTCCCAGTGACAGTAGGGGCAGCAAGGAACGTATTGTATTGTTGCCATCGAGGATAACACGATGGGGTTTTCATCATATTGCATGAGTCTATCCCTCTACATCATGTCATCTTGCTTAGGGCGTTACTCTATTTTTAACTTAATACTCTAGATGCATGTTGGATAGCGGTCGATAAGTGGAGTAATAGTAGTAGATGCAGGCAGGAGTCGGTCTACTTGTCTCGGACGTGATGCCTATATACATGATCATACCTAGATATTCTCATAACTATGCTCAATTCTGTCAATTGCTCAACAGTAATTTGTTCACCCACCGTAGAATACTTATGCTCTCGAGAGAAGCCACTAGTGAAACCTATGGCCCCCGGGTCTATCTTTATCATATTGATCTCCTACTGCTTAGTTATTTCCTTTGCTTTTTACTTTGCCTTTATTTTACTTTGCATCTTTATCACAAAAATACCAAAAATATTATCTTATCATATCTATCAGATCTCACTCTCGTAAGTGGCCTTATAGGGATTGACAACCCCTATTTGCATTGGTTGCGAGGATTTATTTGTTTTGTGCAGGTACGAGGGACTCGTGCGTAGCCTCCTACTAGATTGATACCTTGGTTCTCAAAAACTGAGGGAAATACTTACGCTACTTTGCTACATCATTTCTTCCTCTTCGGGGAAAACCAATGCAATGCTCAAGAGGTAGCAACGTGCAGCTCGCGTCCCACGCCTGTGCTGCACGCCCTTGCCGCCGCTTCGCCTAGCACCGCAGCCCCATGCCTGGTCGTGCTTCCTGGCCATGGTTGCAAGCTTCTGCAATTCCCGCATGCCCACACATGCGCGCATGATCTCGCGTGTACCCAGCTCTCCTCACAAGTGTCTGCCTCCGTGCTCCTGCGCGATGCGTGACACATGCGCTCATGCACACAGCCAGCGCCTCGCTGCCGCGGCCGAGACGAGCTCCTGCTCGTTCTCGAAGCCCTTGCTCTGACGCTCGCGCACGCACACGACACCGGCTAGCAGCAGCCGTTCGTTCCCGCACCCTTGCAGCCTCACCGTGCCCCTATTCCACAACCCCCCTGCCGCATCCTGGCCCCTGCTGCGCTGCCGTTGCTCACCGACGTCGTCGCTTTCTTCTCTGCCAACAAAGAGGAAGCCAGCTTCCGTTTTGTGCTTGTTCAAAATGAACCCTGGCTCCCCTGTGTCAAGCATCCTGAGCGTATCCTGTGGATCAACCCTCTCCCGCATACCCCGTAGACCCAAGTTCGAAACCCCATCAGGCTAGTGGCGAAATTGCCCTATATTTACCATTTTAGTCTCTATGACAGTGGGACCCCACTCGTCATCCTCTCTGTCTCACTCACACCCAGCTCTCACTCGGGCCAAGTCCTCCTGGGCCGCTGCAGGTTGCTGCAATCAGGCCCATGCATATTTTTTCCAGTCTGTGTATTTTAGCATTTTCCAATGCACTCTTATTTACTAAAATGCCATTGTTTTGCATTGTTGATAATTAAAGTTCCATGCATCCAAATGAAACATGTCACATATGCATTTTGCTCATATTTTCGTGTTATTTAACGGTATGCAACTTTCTTCCTTGTTAAAAATGTTTAAAATGTTGTTTGAGTAAATTTGCTTAGAAGCCATTCTAAAATGATTTAATTTTCATAACTAATTAACCATAGCTCCGAATTTAATAAACTTTATATGTAAATGTGGTTGAAAAATGTCTAGTTTAACATGGTGGCATTACTTTGCATGTTTACCAACTCTAAAATATGGTTCAGGGCAGAACAGTACCAAATCCATAAATTGCATATGGGGATTTTCCGGAATTGTTGTTTGTTGTTCCGACCTCATTTAAACTTGTCTAGATAGGTAGTTTTCATATGCTTCACTTCTTGCCATGTTATCAACATTTAATATTGTTGGGTACATAAATGAGATCGAACTAAATAACTTGAATGTGGTGTTTCATCAATATGCAACAGAGTTGCATATTGAGATCCACTTAAATTGTAGTATTGTTTGTGCATATTGCCATGCTATGCCTCTTTAGACCGCACAATCATCATACTTGGTTGTGCATCATGCCATGTTTTTCTGATGGTTGTTTACTATGTTGCTTGCTTCTTTCCGGGTTGCTTCTCTCGTTAGCTTCGGTTCTGTTCCGGAGTTGTGAGGATTCGTTCGAGTACGTCTGTTTGCCTTCTTCATGGACTCGTTCTTCTTCCTTGCGGGATCTCAGGCAAGATGATCATACCCTCGAAATCACTTCTATCTTTGCTTGCTAGTTGTTTGTTCTATCGCTATGTCGCGCTACCTAACACTTGTTTATCATGCCTCCCATATTGCCATGTCAAGCCTCTAACCCACCTTTCCTAGCAAACTGTTGTTTGGCTATGTTGCCGCTTTTGCTCAGCCCCTCTTATAGCGTTGCTAGTTGCAGGTGAAGATGAAGTTTGTTCCATGTTTGGAACATGGATATGTTGGGATATCATTATTATATCTTATTTACTTTAATGCATCTATATACTTGGTAAAGGGTGGACGGCTCGGCCTTATGCCTAGTGTTTTGTTCCACTCTTGCCGCCCTAGTTTCCGTCATACTGGTGTTATGTTCCTGGATTTTGCGTTCCTTACACGGTTGGGTGTTATGGGAACCCCTTGATAGTTCGCTTTGAATAAAACTCCTCTAACAAGGCCCCACCTTGGTTTTACCATTTGCCTCACCACCACCTACTTTTCCCTTCGGAGTCGCGCTCCCGAGGGTCATCTTTATTTTAACCCCCCCCCCGGGCTAGTGCTTCTCTACGTGTTGGTCCAACCTGAGCGATGTTCGGCGCCCCCTGGGCAACCAGGGTCTATGCCAACCCGACGTTTGGCCCATCCGGTGTGTCCTGAGAACGAGCTATGTGCAGCTCCTGTCGGGATTTGTCGGCACATCAGGGCGGCTTTGCTGGTCTTGTTTTACCATTATCGAAATGTCTTGTAACCAGGATTCCGAGACTGATCGGGTCTTCTCGGGAGAAGGAATATCCTTCGTTGACCGTGAGAGCTTGTGATGGGCTAAGTTGGGACACCCCTGTAGGGTTTGAACTTTCAAAAGTCGTGCCCGCGGTTATGGGCAGATGGGAATTTGTTAATGTCCGGTTGTAGCGAACTTGAAACTTAACTTAATTAAAATGCATCAACCGTGTGTGTGGCCGTGATGGTCTCTTCTGGGCGGAGTCCAGGAAGTGAACATGGTTCTTGTGTTATGTTTGAATGTAAGTAGTTTCAGGATCACTTCTTGATCACTTCTAGTTCACGACCGATGCGTTGCTTCTCTTCTCGCTCTTATTTGCGTATGTTGGCCACCATATATGCTAGTGCTTGCTACAGCTCCACCTCACTACCCTTTCCTACCCATAAACTTAAATAGTCTTGATCTCGTGGGTGTGAGATTGCTGAGTCCTCGTGACTCACAGATACTTCCAAACACTTGTAGGTGCCGATGATACCAGTGCAGATGACGCAACCGAGCTCAAGCGGGAGCTCGATGAAGATCGTGTTCGTGGTGTTGTTTCGATTCCTGTTGATTAGTAGTGGAGCCCAGTTGGGACGATCGGGAATCTAGCATTTGGGGTTGTCTTCTTTTATTTTGGGTTCCATAGTCGGACCTTCATGGTACTTTGGATGATGTATGTTTAACTTGTATTTGTGTGAAGTGGCGATTGTAAGCCAACTCTTTATCCCATTCTTATGCAGTACATGGGATTGTGTGAAGATTACCCCTCTTGCGAAAAATCTACCATGCGGCTATGCCTCTAAGTCGTGCCCCGACACGTGGGAGATATAGCTGCATTGTGGGTGTTACAATAGGAAAGGAACATCACCTCGATATATAGCTTCTCCAGGCATGAAAAGCATCTCAGGAAACTGACAACTTGGTCCAGGTTGGGGCCGATAGATTCTAGTGCCAAGGCCTTCACTGTGCGCAGATTCGGGGTCAAGCTTGTCCAAATCATTTTCTGGAAGACAAACGAACATACATCTTCAAAATTACAAATAGTGTTAATTCCAAGAAGGAGAGGTAGAAGGCGACTATTGTACTTGAACAAGTGTGGATCCAATAACAAGTTCCAAGTATTTGTCAGACGAGTAGCCCACCACTATCAATTTCAGCGCAGAAATGACATTGATTCTTGTTGGACCTTCTTGATCAACTACAAGTAATCTCTCAAGTGAAGGTGTGTCCTCAATGACCATACCGTGGTACACATTTTGTGATGTCTTGTTGCAGCACCAGCAACACACATAAATAGTCCGGAGAGTCATGGAGGTTATGTGGAAGCTACTCAACCCATTGATCGCCTGAAGACAAAGGTACTCAAGTGTAGTACAGCCATGGAGCAGGCGCTCCATCTCACAGTTTGGGTGGCAGACAGTGACGAGATCGAGGTGCTTCAATCGTGGTAGAATAAGAGCAGGCGCATCATTAAGGGGGGTGGCAGTTCATGAACTTGGTGACGCGCAGCGTGGGTGCGAGGCGGAGCGCGAACGTTGGCAACAAGCGCATATGCCCATCATCAAAAGTGAGCTCCTCGAGCTGATCTAGGGCGGGGGATTATTTTTTGGTTTGTATTACGGTATATAGGTCATGCTCTTGGATCACATGATATAGTTTGAGCACACATGCATGTGTACGCATGAATCCCTCCCATCGAGTCGAAGTGGCCAGTACCACGACACGTCATGAACCGATCTTGCTCTATGTGGGGACTGTATGATTTTCGACGCACGCGCCACATCAATGTTGTGAATGATATTCAAACATTCATGCATGCATCACCTCCATACATACATATGCATGTAGTGGTTGTCTTCGAACGGTACACATCCTCACGTGGTTACCGGCGACAAGCCTATTTATTCATGGGCCCGCGTGGACATCCATGATCACTTTGACTGACAATGATATATGTTACGATGGTTGATTCTTCCTTTGGTTCGTGTTATCGTAGTAGGTCATGGTGAGATTTAGACCTAAGTTTGAGCTCATACTATGCATGCATGCATGAATCGCCGTCGTCGGCTCGAAGTGTGGTGTGACATACATACGCGTCATCAACTAACCCTCGCTCTGTGTGGGGATTTCTGGTTCCAAAGCACGGTACCACAACAAAGTTGTTCCATTGTGTATTCAAATATCAACACTCCATACAAATGTTTGGGCCACATGTAGGTAGTGGTTGTGTTCGGGGACTAGCTACTTGTGTAATTATTGGCGAGCTACCCCATATCTGGAATCGCATGGACGGTCATCACTTTGACCAACAACAAGAGAGAGGTTGTACGGCCACGGTGGATTATTCTTGGTCCATTTTACGATACATCTTGGTGAGATGCCCTCTCCTGCCGACTGAAAGTGTGTGTGTGTGTGTGTGTGATGGGGGGACTGCTACTTTGCACTTTTGTAGGTGAACCTCCATGGGGATGGGCATGTGTTCATAGCTTAGGATTCACCTCCCGCGGACACGAGGGGGGACAAGCAATACCGTCCGCTTTTGTGAGATAGGTGTCACATCGAAGTTGTGCATTTGGTATTTGAACATCAAACCACCCTTCTCATACATATATTTGGTCCACATGCAAGTGTGTTCGTGTTCTGACCCTTTCCCATATCATTTTCGCCAAAGTTATGAACATTAGACAAGTCGGAGGACCCAACAGACATGGTTCACTCACACTAAGCGTGTGCCACGCTTGTGCCCCTGTCACGCACATCGGCACAGTACATTGGGCTCCATGAGGCTTCCCCTCTCAAAAATATCTACCCGTCTGCAGGTTTTTTTCTGTTTGATAACACACAGTTATTAGGTTTCGACCGTGTGTGATGTTTGTTGTTCCTGCTCCTGCCTGCATCCCTCGAAAATATCTCCCCGGCTCGAGGGTTTTTCTGTTTCATAACACACTGTTGTTATTTTCGGACTTTGTGCAATGCACCATCATCCAAATTTTCAATAACCCCGGCATTTTACTCCCACGTTTGACTCCCGCGTAGTATAATTTTCAGTAGCCGCGTCATTTCCAGAAACACCCCCTCCACACACACACACCCCAAAAACTCCTCGGACGTGCGTGTGCGCGCACACACACATGATACGTCCATTATGCATCATGTTTTATTACTATTATTTATGATGTTTTTATGCATAATAAAGCTTTTTGGAGTAATTGTAATGCCTTTTCTCTCATAATATGCAAGATACAAACAAAGAGGGAGAATTCTGGCAGCTGGAAATCTGGACCTGGAAAAGCTACGTCAGGCTAACTATTCTGCACCACTTCAAACAACCTGAAACTTTACGAAGATTTTTTACGGAATATATGAGGAATAATGGAGCAAATAAGTAATGGAGGGGGCCACCCTGGTGAGCACAAGACACCAGGGTGCGCCTGGGCCCCCCAGGCGCGCCTTGGTGGGTTGTGCTCACCCAGGCCCACCTCCGGTGCCCATCTTTTGGTATATAAGTCATTTTGACCTAGAAAAAAAATAAGGACAGGACTTTCGGGAGGGAGCGCCGCCGTCTCGAGGCGGAACTTGCGCAGGAGCACTTTTGCCCTCCGGCGGAGCGATTCCGCCGGGGGAACTTCCGTCCCGAAGGGGGAAATCATCGTCATCATCGTCACCAACAACTCTCTCATCTTGGGGAGGGCAATCTCCATCAACATCTTCAACAGCACCATCTCATCTCAAACCCTAGTTCATCTCTTGTGTTCAATCTTGTTACCGGAACTATAGATTCGTGCTTGTGGGTGACTAGTAGTGTTGATTACATCTTGTTGTTGATTACTATATGGTTTATTTGGTGGAAGATTATATGTTCAGATCAATTATACTATTTAATACCCCTCTGATCTTGAGCATGTTTATCACTTGTGAGTAGTTACTTTTGTTCTTGAAGTCACTGGAGAAATCATGTTGCAAGTAATCATGTGAACTTGATATGTGTTCCATATTTTGATAGTATGTATGTTGTGATTCCCGTAGTGGTGTCATGTGAACGTCGACTACATGACACTTCACCATATTTGGGCCTAAGGGAATGCATTGTGGAGTAGTTATTAGATGATGGGTTGCGAGAGTGACAGAAACTTAAACCCTAGTTTATGCGCTATTCCGTAAGGGACCGATTGGATCCAAAAGTTTAATGTTATGGTTAGGATTTATCCTTAATACTTTTCTCGTAGTTGCAGATGCTTGCGAGGGGGTTAATCATAAGTAGGAGGTTCGTTCAAGTAAGAACAACACCTAAGCACCGGTCCACCCACATATCAAATTATCAAAGTAGCAAACACAAATCGAATCAACATGATGAAAGTGATGAGATGAAATTCCCATGTACCCTCAAGAACGCTTTGCTTACTATAAGAGACCGTTTTGGCCTGTCCTTTTCCTCAAAAGGATTGGGCTACCTTGCTGTAGTTTTGTTACTATTATGATTACTTGCTCGTTACAAAATATCTTGCTATCAAACTACTCAGTTACTTACAATTTCAGCACTTGCAGACATTACCTTGCTGAAAACCACTTGTCATTTCCTTCTGCTCCTCGTTGGGTTCGACACTCTTACTTATCGAAAAGAGCTACAATTGATCCCCTATACTCGTGGGTCATCAACACACACCCCACCACAACCCCTCCCTCGCTCAAAACCCTAGCAAGGTCGCTGTCGCTGCAAGGCCTCCATCATCAACATCTGCTGGTTTGCCTGTGCAACTTACCCATGAATCTCCATACCCAAGCCGCCCTGAGTTTCTTAAATAACGCCTGCCAATGCCCCCTTTCCCAAAGATCCCCATCCCCATCCCCATCCCCCATTCCAGAGTGTCGCAGCCTAATCCCGGCTATGCTTCCCATGGAACTCGAGGAGCGACTAGCCCAAAAGAGGTGTATCGCGGCCTCTTCAACCGACGTTGCCAAGGTGGCCGCCAAGGAAGCTGGCAACCATTACTGGTCACAGGCACTCAATCAATAGGCTAGAGTATGTGGGCATGTCATGAACGCCAGCTACGACATCGAGGTCATTGATAGCGATGGCCTGACGCAGGCCATGTCACAGGTTAAAGTGGCCCACCCCAACACCTCGGGTTCAACTGTCGTCGATCTCATGCATGGCCTCGCCGCTGATCTCCTCTGGCTCGCTGTCAAGAATTTTCCATCCTACATCGCCATCGAGCCCATTTTGTCATTTCTGAAGGACAAGTTCTGCAACGCTGGCTTGGGATCCATATCTTTGAAGTCATACCTCATCGACGGCGACCACGAGGAGGGCACCCTCTCCGGCTCTTCCAAGGGGAAAGAGCCATCTGCAACATCAGGGAGGGCACCCTACAGCCATGCGTTTCCAAGGGGAAGGAGCCCATCTGCGACAACATGGAGCGCACCCAGGGTCTGTGCTCTTCCCACGGGAACGAGCCCATCTGCGACAACATGGAGCGCACCCAGGGTCTGTGCTCTTCCCACGGGAACGAGCCCATCTATGACAAGTGAGGAAACCCATGATTTGTTTTGTCGTCCCTCTTCGCAAGGGGGAACCCATGATTTGTTTTGTCAAGTCCCTTTTGTAGTGTAGTGAGAATATGTCCAGTTTTAATTGCTATATTTGGTTTCTTGTAGTATGCCTTGTTTATTTCAGTTGTTCACAATGTGATGCTCTATATGTGCAACTATTTACTGTGCAGTACATTTTCATCAATACCAGTTTTAAACATACCAATAGGAATGCATATATTTGCTTGTTGTTAAGCCTGTTATAGCTAGCATATGCCTCTTTTGAAGTTTTTTGGTTGTTTGGTTGTTTGTAGTTAGCATATGTCCATTTTCAAATGCTATCTTTGGTTGTTTTTAGTATGCCTTGTTTATTCCAGCTATTCACAACGTGTTGTTCTACATGTGCAAGTATGAGCTATGCAGTTCAATTTCATCAATAGCAGTTTCAACAATACCACTATGAATAACTACATTTGGTTACTGCATGTTGTCGTTAACACGCCTTTCCATTTTTATTTAACAATAACCAGTGTACTTAGACCGGCACAATACCAGTTTGAATGACTATGTTTGGTTGTTGTTAAATGTTAGACCTGTTGCAGCTAACACACCTTTCCACTTGTTTTGCTTTACTAACGTGCTTAATCCTACACACTGAAGTTATCTTTTGGAGATTATTTTTGTTTGCCATGGATATATTTGGTTGATGTTTATCCTGTTGTGCTTAGAATGCCTCTTGATGTACTTACACATGACAATTTTGGGAACGACTGTTGTTTTCTATCAAGAATAGTTTTATCCCATGGCTTATATATACTCACTGTTCAGGATATCGGTAGCTGGTACTGACGAAGCTATGTACCTAGGGTAGGGTCATGGACCTGTCCAAACTGCCCTACCCAAGGACATCTCTAGAAGAAACCACCTTTCAATCGACTTGGAGGTGTTCCACTCGACAGACTCGAAGACACTCGACCAAGAAGCGATCACTCGACCAAGACCAAACCACTCGATGGCTAGGAGACCTAAAGGCACTCTGCATGCTAACGGTCGGTTATTAAGTAGCCTTTATGGTCATCATAGCACTTGGGCGTTATCAGTAACGCCCGACCTTAATGTATTTAAAACCCTGCATAACTGAGGGCCGGAGGGGTCCGGCTAACTCTATATAAGCCACCCCCCTCCTCAGTGTAAAGGGTTCGCACCCCTGTAATTCATACACGCATAATCCAGTCGACCGCCTCCGGGCTCCGAGACGTAGGGCTATTACTTCCTCCGAGAAGGGCCTAAACTCGTAAACCTCGTGTGCTTACAACTTCTCCATAGCTAAGATCTTGCCTCTCCATACTTACCCCCCTACATTACTGTCAGACTTAGAACCACGATAGTTGGAACCCACCATGGGGCCGGTGTTTTAGCGATTTGTTGGAGGAGTTGCAATCTTTTCCGATCCGAATCATCATGGTTTCCGGCGGAGTTTTGGTGGAGGGCCGCGAGATCCGTCTCGGCGCGCTCATGTTCATCGCCGACGACTCCGCTTGGCTTCAGGAGGCTCCGCTTGACATGGACGCGCTCCCTGTCCGCGGGGCGGCGCACTTTCGCGCGTGCGTCCGTGGCAACCGTCGACCCACTATCGGTCGGCTCCTGTGCTGTCCTCCCTCCCTGTTTCCCGCCGGCGCAAGCGCTCCGGTCGGTCGAGACTTCAGCGGTGGGTGAGACACGCGGTGGCACGCCAGTCGGCCACCCCTCAAGTCGCGGCGATCGAGCCCGACGAATCCCTCTACGGCATGTTCGATCTGTCGACTGGCTCTACAGAGACCGCCTCCGAGTGCGATAGCAGTGATCCGGCGGCGGAGGTTCTGATGGTCGATGGACCACCCAGTCCTCCCGGTTTTCCCCGCACCAATGGAGGCGCCGATGGAGGCGACCCGTCGCGTCCCCATGAGGAATATCTCCCCGAGCCTCTCACATCATTGCAGAGAGAAGAACTTCGTTGCCGGAACATGGATGCGCTGCACACTCCTATCACCGGAGAAACCCCCGAGGCTCGTGCCTTGGAGGACGTGCGCCTGGCAAACTTGGCCGAGCGCACTCGACTGGAGAATCTCCATCGAGCACTCGACGAGCGTGCGCGACAACGGATTCCCGAATCCAGTCGACATCAGCTCTTCCCGCCCCCGCAGGTATATCGAACTCCGATTCAGAATTTAGCAGCTGCAGCCCGTATAGCAGAGTCGATTCAGCCTTCACAGTCGGAGGCTGGCAAAGGCTTGCTGTAGATCAGAGCATTACTCCGGGCAGCAGGAGACCAGAATTCCGCTGTTTCTCAGTCGCCGAACAGGATTCACAGAAGATCCGTTGTTGCAGACACAGTCCAGTCGGCTCATAGCCCAAGATCGCCCCCGAGGCGTGAGGGACATGGAGACCGGCATAATCAGTACGGGGACCGTGAGCAATATGATCACCGATTCGATCGTGATGATCGACGTCGAGTGCCCACCCCTCCCCCGAGGAGCGGGTCGTATGAGCCTCGACAGCAGGATGACAGGCGTCCTCGTAGTGTTGGGCAAAGGATTCCAGTCGACTCCAGGGAGCCAGGCTTTGATGCGAGATCCATTCTCGTTCAAGGTTTGGTCGACAGGAACAGAGCTCACCGAGAAGGTCACAACAGAGATGCACCTACCAGCAGCAGAGCACATGTTTCGGGGCCAGAGTGCTTTAGTAGAGCCATCAGGGCCGTTGTGATTCCTCCCAACTTCAGGTTGGCGACTGGAGTCAGCAAGTTCACTGGTGAGTCCAAGCCCGATACTTGGCTTGAAGACTACCGAGTGGCCGTCCAGATTGGCGGCGGCAATGATGAAGTGGCCATGAAGCACCTGCCTCTCATGTTGGAGGGCTCCGCTAGAGCGTGGCTGAACCAGTTAGCACCCAGTAGCATTTACACTTGGGAAGATCTCGCCCGAGTGTTTGTCACCACATTTGAAGGAACATGCAAGCGACCGGCAGGGCTGACTGAACTGCGGTCTTGCGTGCAGAAGCCGAATGAAACTTTGAGGGATTACATCCAAAGATGTATCACGTTACATCACACGGTAGAGAATGTGCCTAACCACCAAGCAGTCTGTGCCTTCAAAGAAGGTGTCAAGTATAGAGAACTGAATCTGAAGTTCGGTCGGACTGGAGATATGTCTCTGAATCGGATGATGGAGATTGCCACCAAGTACGCTAATGGTGAAGATGAGGATCGACTCAGGAGTGGCAAGCTCAAGTCAGTCGCTCAAGAAACCGGAGGAAATTCCAATCGGAAACAGAAGTGGAAAGCCGAGCCAGCTGCTCCTGGGGAAGCCTTGGCTATAACCCAAGGAAAGTTTAAAGGGAAACCCAAAGGACCTTGGAACCCCAAGAAAGTTAAAGACCAGGACGGAAATGATGTGTTGGATTTGCCATGTCTCGTCCACACCAAGAAGGATGAAGAGGGTAATTTCATTTACCCAAAACATAACACTCGACAGTGCCGACTCTTGATCCAGCAGTTCCAGGGCAAGCAGCCCAAAGATAAGGAAAAGGAGTCGGACAAAGTTGAGGACAAGGAAGATAGTGACGATGGATACCCCCAGGTCAATTCCACCCTGATGATTTTTGCTGATGTTGAAAGCAAAAGTCGACTGAAAGTTATCAACCGAGAGGTGAATATGGTTGCTCCGGCGACACCCAGTTATCTGAAGTGGTCTCAGACTGCCATAACATTCGACCGGTCCGATCACCCAACGCACATCTCCACCCCTGGGAGGCAAGCTTTGGTGGTCGACCCAGTTGTTGAAGGCACTCCACTGACCAAAGTCTTGATGGATGGTGGGAGTGGTTTGAACATATTATATGCTGAGACGTTGAAAGGGATGGGCATTCCGATGTCCAGACTCAGTACTAGCAACATGAGTTTCCATGGAGTCATTCCTGGGAAGAAGGCTGAATCACTCGGCCAGATTGCTCTTGATGTGGTTTTCGGTGATTCCAAGAATTACCGCAAATAAAAGTTGACGTTTGAAGTTGTAGACTTCCAGAGTGCCTATCATGCTATTTTGGGTAGGCTGGCTTATGCACGCTTCATGGCCCAACCATGTTATGTGTATCTCAAACTGAAGATGCTTGGCCCCAAAGGTGTGATCACTATTACGGGCAATCGGAAGAAAGCGGAAGAATGTTTTCAGAAAGGTTCAAAGATCACTGATGCTCAGATGGCAGTGGTGGAGCTGCAGGAATACCAGAAGACTACAGACCCGAGTGATTTGTTACGAGCCAAGAAGCCCACTACAGAATCAGCTTTTCAGTCGTCTGGCGAAACGAAGACAGCTCACATCCACCCGACCAATCCCAGCGCTGCTCCAACTCATATCTCAACAACACTCGACTCCAAATAGGAAGAAGCGCTCATCCAATTCCTCCGTGAGAACTGGGACATTTTCGCATGGAAGCCTTCTGACATGCCGGGTGTTCCCAGGGAGCTGGCTGAGCACCACCTAAGAGTCGACTCAAAAGTAAAACCTGTCAAGGAACATCTCCGACGGTCCTCCGTCCAGAAGAGAAAGGCTGTTGGCGAGGAGGTGGCTCGGCTCTTAGCAGCGGAGTTCATCCGAGAAATCTACCACTCCGAGTGGCTCGCCAATGTTGTCATGGTCCCCAAGAAGGACAAGTCACTTCGCATGTGCATTGACTTTAAACATATTAATCGGGCCTGCCCGAAAGATCATTTTCCACTCCCCTGCAACGATCAGATAGTCGACTCGACTGCGGGATGTGAGCGACTTTCTTTTTAGACGCCTATTCGGGTACCATCAGATCCGTCTGTATGAACCTGATGAGATCAAAACAGCTTTCATCACTCCATCCGGGTGCTTCTGTTATATTACCATGCCGTTCGGCCTCAAGAATGCCGGAGCTACATTCATGAGGATGATTTAGAAGTGTTTGCTCACTCAAATCAGTCGGAATGTGGAAGCGTACATGGATGACATTGTGGTCAAGTCACGGAAGGGTTCCGACCTGCTGGCTGACCTTGCTGAAACCTTTGCCAACCTCAGGAGGTATGATATCAAGCTTAATCCATCAAAGTGCACATTCGGGGTTCCTGGCGGAAAATTACTCGGTTTTCTCGTTTTCGAAAGGGGAATCGATGCCAATCCAGAAAAAGTCGGTACTATACTCCGAATGAAAAGTCATGTGCGAGTGCACGACGTCCAGAAGCTTACTGGTTGCTTGGCCGCTTTAAGTCGATTCATATATCGTCTTGGTGAAAAGGCATTGCCTCTTTACCGATTGATGAAGAAGTCCGACAAGTTCGAGTGGACTCCCGAAGCTGATGCAGCGTTTGCAGAGCTCAAAGCTCTGCTCTCCACCCAGCCGGTGCTTGCTGCCCCAATCAGCAAGGAGCCTTTGCTGCTTTACATCGCAGCCACGGGACAAGTCGTCAGTATGGTACTTACGGTCGAGCGGGAAGAAGAAGGAAAAGCCTTCAAAGTTCAGCGCCCAGTATATTATATTTCTGAAGTTTTGACCCCGTCGAAGCAAAGATATCCTCATTATCAGAAGCTTGTATATGGGATTTATATGACCACAAAGAAAGTTGCTCACTACTTCTCTGATCATTCCATTACAGTCCTCAGCGACGCTCCACTGTCAGAGATCCTGCACAACAGAGATGCAACTGGTCGAGTGGCAAAATGGGTGATTGAACTCCTTCCTCTAGATATCAAGTTCGAGGCAAAGAAAGTTATCAAGTCCCAGGCAATAGCAGATTTCGTCGCCGAGTGGATTGAACAGCAACTGCCGACTCAGGTTCACTCGGAGCATTGGACCATGTTCTTCGATGGTTCCAAAATGCTGAATGGTTCCGGTGCTGGGGTGGTGTTGGTCTCCCCCCGAGGAGATAAGCTCAGATATGTTCTCCAAATCCACTTTGATTCCTCCAATAACGAGGCGGAATATGAAGCACTTTTATATGGGTTGCGCATGGCCATTTCACTCGGCATCCGACGCCTCATGGTCTATGGCAACTCAGATTTGGTGGTTAATCAGGTGATGAAGGAATGGGATGTCAGAAGTCCAGCCATGACTGGTTATTGCAATGCAGTGAGAAAGCTGGAGAAGAAATTCGAGGGGTTAGAGCTGCATCACATACCCCGACTAAAAAATCAAGCAGCTGATGATTTGGCAAAAATAGGTTCCAAAAGAGAAGCCATTCCCAGCAATGTGTTTTTGGAACACATCCACACACCATCAGTTCAGGAGGATCCCTTCACTGAAGAGGCCCCGCAGCCAAAAAGTGCCACGGATCCAACTGAAGTTGAAGTTCCATCTATGGTCGACCTGATCATGGAAGTCTTGGTCATCACTCCCGACTGGACAGTACCGTACATCGCATACATCCTAAGGAAAGAACTCCCATAGGACGAAGAAGAGGCTCGACAGATCGTCCGTCGATCCAAGGCCTTTACAGTCATAAAGGGACAGTTGTATAGAGAAAGTGCGACTGGAGTCAGTCAGAAGTGTATAACACCAGAAGAAGGTCAGATGATCCCTGACGATATCCACTCGGGGACCTATGGTCATCATGCGTCCTCTCGGACCATTGTGGCTAAAGCATACCGAGCGGGATTTTACTGGCCAAGGGCCAATGAAATGGCAAAAGAGATAGTCGACAAATGTGAAGGATGTCAGTATTACTCCAATATGTCGCACAAGCCCGCGTCAGCTCTGAAAACCATTCCACTCGTCTGGCCCTTCGCTGTTTGGGGGCTGGACATGGTTGGACCACTGAAAATGGGCAGGAGCGGCTTCACTCATGTGCTAGTAGCAGTCGACAAGTTCACCAAATGGATTGAAGCTAAGCCTATCAAGAATCTTGATGCTTGCACTGCTATCAGTTTCATCAGAGAGTTGATATTCAGATATGGAGTTTCGCACAGCATCATCACTAACAATGGGTCAAACATCGATTCCGACAAATTCAGGGCCTTTTGCGCCTCTCAGGGCACACGAGTCGACTACGCTTCGGTCGCTCACCCTCAGTCGAATGGACAGGCGGAAAGAGCAAACGGCCTAATTCTCAAAGGACTGAAACCTCGATTGATGCGCGATCTCAAGCACGCAGCAGGTGCATGGGTCGACGAGCTTCCATCAGTTCTTTGGGGATTGAGGACGACCCCGAACCGATCGACCGGAAGAACCCCATTCTTTCTGGTCTACGGAGCCGAAGCAGTCTTGCCGAGTGACATGCTTCACAACGCCCCTCGAGTCGAGCTCTACTCTGAAGAAGAAGCAGAACAAACCCGGCAGGACGCAGTCGACCTCCTGGAAGAAGAAAGAGAAATGGCCATGATCCGATCGACCATCTATCAGCAAGACTTGTGTCGATTCCATGCCAGAAATGTGAAGAGTCGAGCTTTCCAAGAAGGAGACTTAGTCCTCCGCGTGGATCAGCAAAAACCACACAAACTCGCTCCTACTTGGGAAGGCCCCTTCATAGTCACCAGAGTCCTCCACAATGGAGCGTACCACCTCTACAATGTCCATCGCCAGATTGATGAGCCACGAGCCTGGAATGCAGAGCTACTCCGCCCCTTTTATACTTGAATTCTCACTCGGATGAGATGTAATAAGAAAAAACTCCTGTAGTTTATTTATCAAAGACAAGAGCGTTATAATTTTCCCAATGATTGTTATTGTTTTTTATTTGCGTAAGAAATCCCCGAGTGCGTGATTTAGCTGCCAATCCGCTTCGCCTAAGTTTGTAAAAATAATTTCCTACCGAGTGGTGAGCCAGCCTCCCACTCGGGGGCTTAGCTGCGAACCCGTTTCGCCTAAGTATTTAAAAATCCTACCGAGTGGAGAGAAATCCTCCCACTCGGGGGCTTAGCTGCAGTCCAGTACTCGCCTAAGTTCTCTCACTCGGAGACTTAGCTGCAGTCCGGCACTCGCCTAAGTTTGAAAAAATCCTACCGAGTGGAGAGCAACCCTCCCACTCGGGGGCTTAGCTGCAGTCCAGTACTCGCCTAAGTTTTCTCACTCGGAGACTTAGCTGCAGTCCAGCACTCGCCTAAGTTTGAAAAAAATCCTACCGAGTGGAGAGCAACCCTCCCACTCGGGGGCTTAGCTGCAGTCCAGTACTCGCCTAAGTTTTCTCACTCGGAGACTTAGCTGCAGTCCGGCACTCGCCTAAGTTTGAAAAAATCCTACCGAGTGGAGAGAAACCCTCCCACTCGGGGGCTTAGCTGCAGTCCATTAACTCGCCTAAGTTCTCTCACTCAGAGACTTAGCTGCAGTCCGGCACTCACCTAAGTTTGAAAAATCCTACCAAGTGGATAGCAACCCTCCCACTCGGGGGCTTAGCTGCAATCCAGTACTCGCCTAAGTTCTCTCACTCGGAGACTTAGCTGCAGTCCGGCACTCGCCTAAGTTTGAAAAATCCTACCGGGTGGAGAGCAAACCTCCCACTCGGGGGCTTAGCTGCAGTCCAGTACTCGCCTAAGTACGAAACACATCTCAATCCTCAAGAACGACGAGGTGCAGGTCGACTGCTGCCTTCTCCTTAGGAGCTTCGCCACAAATACAACGTGCGCTTCCTCCCACTCCGCAAGGACGACGAGGTGCGGGTCAACTGCCGCCTTCTCCTGGAGAGCTTCACCACAAATACAATGTGCACTCCATCCCACTCTGCAGTAACGAGGCGCGGGTCGACTGCCGCCTTCCCCTGGAGAGCTTCTCCACAAATACAACGTGAGCTCCATCCCACTCCGCAAGGACGACGAGGTGCAGGACTACTGCCACCTTCTCTTGAGGAGCTTCGCCGACCTGCAAGGGCAACAAGGCATAGGTCGACTGCTTCCTTCTCCTTCGGAGCTGCGCTACAAATACAAAAGTTGTCTCGAACGAAGAACGAGTTCACTCGACAGGGGATTCATGAAGATATTCAATGATAAACCAAGTTCAGATAAATCCTAAAGGTTCCGGACCACAGATCGAAGTGCTCGGACATTCAGCCCGAAAGAGTTTAACGGTTACAAAAACCACTCGGCATTCCGAGTCAAATTTAAGGTGAGGCATAAAAGTTTGTTCACTCCGCGGGAGGAGGGCTAGCAGGCTCGAGGAACTCGTCTAAGTCGACGCCGTCGGCGATCCGAGTGGCTACAGCGATGAAAGTCTCCATAAAAGATCGGAAGTCATGCTTCTGGGTGTTGGCGACCTTGATTGCTGCCAGCTTATCTTGTCGCACCTCCTTGCAATGGACGCGAACTAAAGACAGAGCCACATGAGCACCACACCGGGCAGAAAACTTCTTCCACTCCTGCACTCGGTCAGGGATTTTGTTAAGTCGAGTCATCAGGGACTCAAGATCATTTGGGAGTGTGGCCTCTGGCCAAAGTGCCAGGTCGATCCGTGACATGGCGACCTTCAGTCGAGCCAAGTAGTCCACGACACCGTCGATGCGGGATTCCAGTCGGAGCAGATTCATGGCAGTTTCATCTTTCACGGGAGAACTTATTGGATCCCAACCTGGTTCGATCCGCCCAGTCTCCTCCTCGAAGTCCTCGCAAAACTATGCATTCACGATCCAAGGATAAGTCAATTTTCATACACTGAGTCGACACAAAAAAATCAGTCGGAACAAGATATGCACCTTCAGGCTTGAGGAACAACTTCTTGGCAAGGCTCCTTAGATAGCTCTCCAGATCGTCCCTCCTGCGAGCGATGCCTTCCATATTCTCGCACAGGTTGAGGTTCTCCTTCTTCCAGCACGAGCACTCCTTGTTGGCTTCGTTCAGAGCAGATTTCAGCTTGGTATTCTCTTCTTCCAACTGGCCGACCGAAGCCAGTTTCTGTTCAGCCAGAGCGGTCCTGTCGTCAGCCTCCTTTCAAGCAGCAGCCAAATCCTGATTCTTCTTCACCAGAGCTTCTCTCAGTTTTTCTGCAAAGAAATGATGATTGATTCAGAAAGAGCAGAAGGGTACTCAAGCCCAAGACAGACCAGTCGACAAACTCATCTTACCAGTGGTGCCGTCCTTGACCTTTTGCAGCTCTGTCTTGGCCAGCTCCAAGTTAAGGTTCAGTTGAATCTGCTGTTTCTCCAAGTCAGCAAAGCAAGCTCCAAGGTCACAAGATTTCTGAAATCAAAGGGGAGAAGTTATTTTACAGCAAAAAACGACAAAGACAATAAGTACTAAGACTACGGTCGACTGCCCGCAGTCCACCATAGTCTCGGGGACTACACCCAGTGGGTGCACTTTGCGTGCCCCCACCGGTTTTGATCCCACTCGACCGGCCTGCCGAAGTCGAGTGCAGGGAGTAAAAAAAAGTGGAGAGAAAGTAGAACTCAGACCACAGTCGACTGCCAGGAGTCGATCGCGGTCTCGGGGACTACACCCAGTGGGTGCACTTGGCGTGCCCCCACCGGTTCTGATCCCACTCGACCAGATCAAGTGGAGGAGACAAACTACCAGTTCAGTTTACACTCGACAAAATACAAAGACTACAGTCGACTGCCAGCAGTCCACCATAGTCTCGGGGACTACACCCACTGGGTGCACTTAGCGTGCCCCCACTAGTTCAAAAATTCAATCGACGCACCCACTGGGTGTACAGATGCAAATATTTTCGGAAAGAGTCTTCAGATAGCATATCCTAACAGAACAAGCGGCGACCAACTAACCTGAACGCTGCTCTGGAGAGCCGAGCTGGCATCGTAGGCGGCCTGGCTGGCGTCCCGCACCGTCTTCACCTTCTCCATCATAATGCCCACCTGGCGTATGGCTTCCTTGGCAGCATTCACTTCGTCCTCTGGGACATGATGGGTCGCAAAAACTGAAGGCGGGTCAACAGGGGCCTGAGTAGTCGACAAGGAAGGCAAGGCACTCGGCAATGGCACGGCGAAGGTAACAGAACCCCGATTGGCATCACCAGCATCCTGAACGATTGGCTCCGCCCTCGGCGTCAATTGTGGCACCTCGCTCGCAGGAGCTTGCATATTTTTCCTCGTCAAAGGCCTCTCGAGCTCTTCATCATCATCATCAGGGAGGTCAATAATGTTAGGAGCTTTTCAAAGTTCAATCGACAAAATCGCATCACCCAATGATACACATTGCAGTTGAATCGACCAAAATAAAGACAGAATGGCAGAAATCATACCCAGATTAGAAGTGACCGCATCCTCCATCACCTCATCATCGTCCCTGTAAGATGAGGTCCTGGAAGTAGCAGCGCTGCCAGCTCCAAAGTTCGTCCGGTTAAAACAAGAAAAACAAACAGCACAGGGCGTCGAGTAAATATGAAGGGAGACACTCACGCGGAAGCGATGGGGATGTCAATCTTAATCTTCGGCAATGCCTTCCGAAGCTTCGGCTCTGCGACTTTGGGATGCTTTGACGCTTTTTCAGTCGGAGTTGGCGAAGAGGTCCGAGGATGCTTTGAAGACTGACCAGCTTGAGCAATCGCCATTTCACGGGCGCTCGGTCGTTCTTGGTCAAGTTTGGACCGCCTCTCCCTGCGAGGAGGCGACTCGACTTCTTCTTCCTCACTTGGATCGTCGCTTTCTTTGTCCCCACCACCGTCAGAATCCCATTCGCCACTGTCGTCGCCGCTCGCCTCTCCTTCCGGGTCCTGCTCTTACTCTCCGTTGGGCATTGAATACATTTCAATAATGGCCTGAAAGAAAGCAGGAAGAACAAGGTCAGTCGACTCAGTATAGGAAACTGAGCGAGTGAATTTAGATTACAAACAAAAGCTCAGAATCGGACCTTCTCTGGTACATGAGACTGGTCGAATGGAGGAACTCTCCTGGCTCCCCTGGGGTTGTCCTTGTTCCCGGTCATGCCCGACAGCCACTTCTCCAGTGTGTCGTCATCGACCTCTTCCGGGTGAATTCAAGTGGAGTCTTCAAGAGCCGAATACATCGACATCGGATGGTCTCGGGCTTGAAGAGGCTGGATGCGCCGCTGAAGGAAGACCTCCAAGAGATCAATACCGGTCACCCCATCATGGATAAGCTAGACCACTCGCTCTACCAGCACCCTCACCTGCGCCTTCTCCTCTGGGAGCACCTTCAAAGGGGAGGGTTTCCTCACTCGGTCCATGGTGAAAGGAGGGAGGCCAGTCGACTGCCCTGGCGTCGACTGGTCTTTGTAGTAAAACCAGGTCGACTGCCATCCGCGAACTGAGTCGGGAAGAATCATGGCCGAAAAGGAGCTTTTCCCTCTCATCTGGACACCAAGACCCCCACACATCTGAATCACTTGAGTCCTCTCGTCACTCAGATTAGCCTTTTTCACCGTCTGGGAGCGACAAGTGAAAATGTGCTTGAAAAGGCCCCAGTGAGGCCGACAACCCAGGAAATTCTCACACAAAGAAACAAAAGCGGCGAGATAAACGATTGTGTTGGGAGTGAAGTGGTGGAGTTGTGCCCCAAAGAAGTTCAGAAATCCCTGAAAGAAAGGGTGAGGAGGCAAGGAAAATCCACGGTCGACGTGGGTGGCAAGGAGAACGCGCTCACCCTCCCGAGGTTGCGGCTCGGATTCCTTCCCCGGAAGCCGCGCCGATTCATAGGGGATCAGCCCTCCTTCGTCTAGGTCATCGAGGTCTTCTTGGGTGATCGTTGAGCGGATCTAGTCGCCCTGGATCCAGCCCTTCGGCAGGCCGGTTCACGAGGAGGATCTGCCCCGACTGGTCGCCTTCCCCTTCAACCTCGCCGTCGCCTTCTTCGCCTGCTCTAGAGCCGCCGTCTTCTCCTTCCCCATCATTGCCAGCGAAACGCGTACGGAGCGGTGGCGCTGGGGCGAGAGCGAGCGCGGCGAGGGAGCGTGAAGAGGAGAAGAGATAATGGGGACGCACTGTTCGAAGAGACCCCGGTCCGACGCCTTATATGAGGCCGCTTCCGAGTGGCTGACTGGTAGGCCCGGGCGGCCCTGTAAAATCCCGTAACAATCGTGCGCGCGATACGTGGCGAAAAAGGTGGCCCGGGGATCGAGGCGGCTCCGCTCTATCCCATCCGATTACTGCGGCCTCCCCCGTCCTGCGCGCTTCCCAAAATTCGGATCCCGCAAAAACTGTGGGCAGCAGAACAACTTGTCAGACCGAAGATCTCCTTCGCACCGTCACTCGGAGCCTTTCAAGTAAAGAAACTCACTCGACAAAAAGCTAAGAATGGATCAAGGCGACTGAAAAGGAAGTTGCTGTCATCACTCAGGTTCATTGATCTGAAACCAGATATGCTCATGGCAGCAGAACAACTGAGGGTCGGAGGGGTCCGGCGAACTCTATATAAGCCACCCCCTCCTCAGTGTAAAGGGTTCGCACCCCTATAATTCATACACGCATAATCCAGTCGACCGCCTCCGGGCTCCGAGACGTAGGGCTATTACTTCCTCCGAGAAGGGCCTGAACTCATAAACCTCGTGTGCTTACAACTTCTCCATAGCTAAGATCTTGCCTCTCCATACTTACCCCCCTACATTACTGTCAGACTTAGAACCACGACAGGTACCATATAGGCCGGGGCCTAATAAGGGACTAATCTGTGAATCAGACTTTTAACTGAATATATTTGTATCCCATTTAACGTTAGGTTAACTAGGGCCATATGTAATATATTTGAGGCTACATAGCAACATGCACTGTACTAAATGTCTAAATATGCAATACTGGGCTACGGAGCAACAAGGAAGAGTGTTACAGTAATGTCCTAATGATGAGAAGAGCAGCAGCAACAACAACAACAACAACAACAACAACAACAACAACAACAACAACAACAACAACAACAACAACAACAACAACAACAACAACAACAACAACAACAACAACAACAACAACAACAACAACAACAACAACAACAACAACAACAACAACAACAACAACAACAACAACAACAACAACAACAACAACAACAACAGCAACAACAACAACAACAACAACAACAACAACAACAACAACAACAGCA
>NC_041388.1:684531822-684589156 GCF_002162155.2 Triticum dicoccoides
AACAACAACAACGACAACAACAACAACGACAACGACAACAACAACAACAACAACAACAACAACAACAACAACAACAACAACAACAACAACAACAACAACAACAACAACAACAACACCAGCAACAACACCAACAACAACATCAACAACAACACCAACAACAACACCAACAACAACACCAACAACAACACCAACAACAACACCAACACCACCACCACCACCACCACCACCACCACCAACAACAACAACAACGCATCCATGTTTGGATACTATAACTTAGATAGAGGTTAGAGTTAGTTTCTAGCTCATGACTGACCCTGAACTAACTCTAGCCAAAGAGGTGTTTGGATGACGGTGTTAGATTGACAATAAATGCACTAGGAGACTAGCTCCAATTAGCACCTCTTGGGTGGGATAGTTTTTTTGGTGTGTTAGATGCAACTAGCTCAAACTAGCCCTCATGTTTCGATATACTTTAGGGCTATTTCATCTCAAACTAAATCTAACCCATGGATACAGAGGCAGTTAATCAGCCGATAATTTATAAAAATGCAATAAACTCCCTTCGGCCCATAATATAAGATGTTAATTCATCTAATATGTGAGTATATTGGATGTTATAAGATATTATTTAATGGGACAGAGGGAGTGTTGTACTACATCATTGTGCAATTGCTGTTTAGCTTCTAATATTAACTTGGTTCTTTTAGGTACATATGTCATTGGTAAAGATCCGCGCTTCGACCGTTTCTGTGTATGGGGCAATGAGATATTGATGAACCAGCATCAAGTGAGGAAGCTAAAAAAGATTGTTAGTAAAATGGGTCAAAAGATGGCAATTAAACTATTTGTTTACACTTTATCCAAGACAACAGTGAACTGCATGATGGTACTTATAGTATGGTTTGATACAGTCCTTATAGTAGTGGTTTGCTTTCTTATACTAACGGATCTCACGAAGGTTTTGTTGAGTTTTGTGTGATTGAAGTTTTCAAGTTTTGGGTTATCTTACGATGGATGAAGGAAGGATGGAAGAGCCTAAGCTTGGGGATGCCACGACATCCCAAGCTATTATCCAAAAATGAGAAACCAACTAAGCTTGGGGATGCCCCCGAGTGGCATCCCCGCTTTCTTCCAACATTCATCGGTATTTTACTCGAAATTGTATTTTTATTCGTCACATTATATGTGTTTTGCTTGGAGCGTCTTTTATGATATGAGTCTTTTCTTGTTGTATTTTGTGTTTTAAGTCATTAATCCTTGCTGGACACACCTATTTGGGAGAGCCAAAATTATGTCATGACTTGTTAGAATTGTTATCTATGCTTCACTTAAATTTTTATGAGCTATGGACTTCCTCTAGTGCCTCACTTATATCTTTTTGAGCACGGTGTGCTTAGTATTTTTGAAGAAATGCTCTCTTGATTCACTTAGATTATTTGAGAGTTAGTAAATTTTTCAAAAAAATTCTCTCTCGCTTCATTTAAATTAATTTGAGATAAAGAAAGAAGAATTATGCTCATGATCTTCACTTATATTTGTTTGAGCTTATGAAAGCAACACATGAAAATTAGTCCCAAAGTGATAGATATCCAAGAAGGATATAATAAAAACTTTCATGAAGATCATTGGACAAAATAAACTTGATTCCTAGTAATAGTTTTGAGATATGATGATGTGATATGTGAGTTATGCTGATGAGTAATTATGCTTTAGTAAGAATATTGGTGTTAAGGTTTGTGGTTCCCTATGCAAGTTCGAAAGTCAATAGTCATGCAATGAAATTATATCCTACTTGTGGTGCATTATTCGGTGTTAGTTATGCTTAATGCTTGCTTATGAGATTATCCGCTTCTTGGTTGGTCGCTTCTCAATCTTTTGCTAGCCTTCATTTTGCACCAAGTATATATGATCTCTACTTGTGCATCCAAAATCCTTTAAACAGTTTTGCCACATGAGTCCACTATATCTATCTATATGTGGTATTCTTTTGCCATTCTAAGCAAATTTTCATGTGCCATCTCTAATTTTCAAAATAAACTTCTCTTTTGTGTGTTTGTTTCGCTTACGGAGCGGTGAGGGGTGGCTAATATTTTCCATGATGGATGTGTTATTCTCACGATGAGTGTTTATTCACTTGTCATTGCACGAGAGTTAGGCAAAGGTTTTAGGGATGCCCAGTCCCAAAATGCAAAAATGAATCTAATTTATGTTGTCAAATAATAAATTCCTTGGGAAGTGTTGGTATGGAGGGCACCCGTGGATACGGTTAGCCATGAAAAGTGAAAGTATGGTGGAAAAAGGAATAAACTTTATTTTCTGTTTGGGAACCGCGTATGGCATATCTAGCATGGAAAGTGTTTGGAACTCTAAGTCATTTTCGTTGGTGGGATGGATATACCTCTCAAAATGTTTTTATCTCTAAGTTTATCGTTTTGAGCTCTGGCACCTCTAAAAATCCCTACTTCCCTCTACGAAGGGCCTTTCTTTTATTTTATGCAATTTTTATTTTGAGTCTCCATCTTCTCTTATAAAAGCACCAACTAGGAGGCAATATGATCATACCTAAGTATTGGGTGCAGCTAATATTCAAGTGTATTTCATGAATGGATCAATGTTTGAGCATGATGGGCTAGGGATAACTTATTTTAGCGTTGATATTTTGAAAGACATGGTTGCTTGTTGATATGCTTGAGTATCTAAATCATTATGTCAAAACTAGACTATTGCTTTGAATCACATAAAAAGTCCAAATGTCCATGCTATAAAGAAAAGAATATGATATGACATGATAGGCAGCATTCCACATCAGAAATTATGTTTTTATCACTTACCTACTCGAGGACGAGTAAGAGTTAAGCTAGGGGATGTTGATACATATCCAACGTATCTATAATTTTTGATTGTTCCATGATGTTATATTATCAATCTTGGATGTTTTACAATCATTTTATAGTCATTTTATATCATTTTTTGGTACTAACCTATTGACATAGTGCCAAGTGCTAGTTCATGTTTTTTTCCGTGTTTTTTACATCACAGAAAATCAATATCAGACGGAGTCCAAATGCCACGAAACTTGATGGAGAATTTTTATGGGCTAGAAGGAACACAACGGGCCCTGGCTGCACCTCGGGGGTGCCTCGAGGGGGCACAACCCACCAGGGTGCGCCTGGGCCTCCTAGCGCGCCCTGGTGGGTTATGCCCACCTCGGGTGCCCCCCGGACCGCCTCTTTGCTCTATAAATACCCCAAAAATCCCAGAACCCTAGAAGCGTCGATGAAATATTCATCCAGCCGCCGCAGAGTCCAGAACCACCAGATCCAATCTAGACACCATCTCGGATGGGGTTCACCACCTCCATCGGTACCTCTCCGATGATCCTTGAGTAGTTCGTTGTAGACCTTCGGGTCCGTAGTTAGTAGCTAGATGGCTTCATCTCTCTCTCTTGATTCTCAATACAATGGTCTCTTGGATATCCAAATGATGTAACTCTTTTGTGGTGTGTTTGTTAGGATCGATGAACTTTGAGTTTATGATCAGATCTATCATTTTATATCCATGAAAGTTATTTGAGTTTCTTTGATCTCTTATATGCATGATTGCTTATAGCCTCGTATTTCTTCTCCGATATTTGGGTTTTGTTTTGCCAACTTGATCTATTTATCTTACAATGGGAAGAGGTGCGTTGTAGTGAGTTTGATCTTACGGTGCTTGATCCCAGTGACAGAAGGGGAACTGACACGTATGTATCGTTGCTACTAAGGATAAAACGGTGGGGTCTATCTCTACATAGATAGATCTTGTCTATATCATGTCATCGTTCTTATTGCATTACTCCTGTTCTCCATGAACTTAATACACTAGATGCATGCTAGATAGCGGTCGATGTGTGGAGTAATTGTAGTAGATGCAGGCATGAGTCAGTCTGCTAATCTTGGACGTGATGCCTATGTAATGATCATTGCCTGGATATCATCATAATTATTTGAAGTTCTGTCAATTGCTCAACAATAAATTGTTCACCCACCATTTGCTATTTTTCTCGAGAGAAGCCACTAGTGAAACCTACGGCCCCCGGGTCTTTCTTCTCATATATTTGCCTTACCGGTCTACTTTTCTCTTGCATTTATTTAGATCTATTAAACCAAAAATAAAAAATACCTTGATGTATTTTATTTATATTTATTTTATTTGTGATCTATCTGTCAAATTACTACAAAATTATCGCACGTCTGTTTGCCTATCTTGAGGCGCCGTACCCCAGATGGGATTGACAGCCCCTTTAACATGTCGGGTTGCGAGGATTTGTTATCTGTGTGCAGGGGCTGTTTACGTTGTGTTGCTTGGTTCTCCTACTGGTTCGATAACCTTGGTTTCATATCTGAGGGAAATACCTACCGCCATTGTGTTGCATCATCCCTTCCTCTTTGGGGAAATGCCGACGTAGCTTCAAGTGACATCAGTCACCCTAGGTTATGACCGCAACATGATGAATATCATCTGACACAATTACCATTGCCGATCCATTACCCCCGAGCTTTTCACATATTGACCTTTGCTAAGTTACTTTCCTTACTATTGTTGTTACAATCACTACAAAACTGCTACTGTTACTTTTGCCACTGTTACCGTTACTTCCATACTACTTTGCTACTAAATACTTTGCTGCAGATATTAAGTCTTTCAGGTGCGGTTGAATTGATAACTCAGTTGCTAATACTTGAGAATATTCTTTGGCTCCCCTTGTGTCGAATCAATAAATTTGGGTTGAATACTCTACCCTCAAAAACTGTTGCGATCCCCTATACTTGTGGGTTATCAAGACCTTTTTCTGGCGTCGTTGCCGGGGAGCATAGCTCTATTCTCTAAGTCACTTGGGATTTATATATGTTAATCACTATGAAGAATTTGAGATACCAAAACCAAGATTTTTCCCTCTAGAAGGAGGGGAGGTAAGGAACTGCCATCTAGCTCTGCACTTGGTTCACCTTCTATTTTTAGTAAGCTTGTGACACCTGCACTTGCTATTGATTCTGATATGTCACATGTTATTGATGATGCTACTTCTGCTACACATGGTGTTTATGATGATACCACTGCTTTGTTTGATAATATTGTGCCACTAGGTGAATTTCTTGATGAACAAATTGCTAGGGTTAATAATATTGAGAATGCTGAAAGTGATGATATTTCTGAAACTGGTGAAATTATGGAGACTGGAAACTTTGAAACGCCTGATAAGACTAGCTCTCCAAGATATGAACTTCCTGTTATACCTGAGGGTTATGCTATGGATGAAGAGGTAGCTAGGGACTTTCTTGCTTGTAAGGATAGAGATGATCTTAAGAAATTATTATGCACGTGGAAAGAAAAATCTTCGAATGCTAGAATGCAATATGATCCTAGGTTTGCTACTTCACCTATCTTTGTTACTGATAAGGATTATGAATTCTCTATTGATCCTGAGTTAATTGCTTTTGTTGAATCTGATACTGCCCATGGTTATGAGTCTGAAACTATGGTGGCACATCTTACTAAATTGAATGATATAGCCACCCTATTTGCTCATCAGGAAAAAATTCGCTATTACTATATTCTTAAGTTGTTTCCTTTCTCCTTAAAGGGTGATGCTAAGTTATAGTTTATTTCTCTTGCTCCTGGTTATGTGCATAGTCCCCAGGATTGATATACTACTTCTCTGAAAAATATTTTCCTGCTCGTAAGAAACAAACTGACTTACAGGAAATATTTAACTTTGTGCAAATTGAAGAAGAGAGTCTCCCACAAGCTTGGGGGAGGCTTCTCTAATTACTTAACACTTTGCCAGATCATCCTCTCAAGAAAAATGAAATACTTGATATCTTTTATAATGGACTAACCGATGCTTCTAGGGACCACCTAGATAGTTGTGCTGGTTGTGTTTTCAGGGAACGAACTGTTAAACAAGCTGAAGTGCTACTGAATAATATATTAAGCAATGATAATGATTGGACTCTTCCAGAACCAACTCCTAAGCCAACTCCGAAGAATAGAGGTATTCTATTTCTCAGTCCTGAATATATGCAAGAGGCAAAGAAATCTATGAAAGAAAAAGGTATAAAAGCTGAAGATGTTAAGAATCTACCGCCTATTGAAGAAATACATGGTCTTGATAACCCGACACAGGTAGTAGAGGTAAATTCTCTCTATAGATTGGATGAAGGTGATATTCCTCATAATAAGTCTGCTAGTCAATGCTTGGATGAGTTTGATAACTTTATTATTAAACAAGAAAATTTCAATGCTTATGTTAGTCCACAATTAAAACGAAATGCTTATATGCTTGACTGCTTGGGTGACTATATGTGTAGAACTGTTAATGATCTCAAGATTATTAGTAAACATGCTTCCATGGTAAAAACACAAGTAGAGCAAGTTCCCAAAGCACGGAATTATTTATTCAATGAGATGAATACTAAGAACAATGATCATGTTGTTAGAGTTATGGATGGAGGTGGTAAAATGACTCAGGAACCTTTGTATCCTAAAGGTCATCCTAAGATAATTGAGCAAGATTCTCAGAGATTTAATACTGATGCGCCTAGTCCTTCAAAGAGGAAAAGGAAAATTGATAGGACTTTGCATTCTTCTAGTGAACCTGTTATAGACACACCTGAGAATCCCAATGATATTTCTATTTCTAATGATGAAACACAATCTGGTGATGAACATGAGCCTAGTAATAATGTTAATGATGATGTTCGTGTTGATGCTCAACCTAGTAATGACAATGAAGTGGAGATTGAACCTGCTGTTGAGCTTGATAACCCACAACCCAAGAATAAGCGTTATGATAAGAGTGATTTCATTGCTAGGAAAGACGGTAAAGAAAGAGAACCATGGGTTCAAAAACCCATGCTCTTTCCTCCTAAACCATCCAAGAAAAAGGATGATGAGGAATTCGAGTGCTTTGTTAAAATGCTTAGACCTGTCTTTTTGCGTATATGTTTGACTGATATTCTGAAAATGTCTCCTTATGCTAAGTATATGAAATAAATTGTTACAAATAAAAGAAAGATACCGGAAGCTAAAATTTCCACCATGCTTTCTAATTACACTTTTAAGGGTGTAATACCAAAGAAACTAGGAGATCCAGGAATACCAACTATACCATGCTCCATTAAAAGAAACTATGTTAAAACTGCTTTATGTGATTTGGGAGACGGTGTCAGTGTTATGCCTTTCTCTTTGTATCGTAGACTTGATTTGAATAAGTTGACATCTACTAAAATCTCTTTGCAAATGTCTGATAAATCAACTGCTATACCCATCGGTATTTGTGAGGATGTGCTTTTTGTGGTTGCAAATGTTACATCTTAACATACTTTGTTATTCTTGATATACCCAAGGACAACAGTATGTGATCATCCTTGGTAGACCCTTTTTGAATACTGCAGGGGCTATTATTCATTGCAACAAAGGCAATGCCACTTTTCATGTTAATGGCAACGAGCATCCAGTACACTTTGCGAAGAAACAACCTCAAGTGAATAGTATCAATTCTATTGGAAAAATTTCAACAATTACTATTGGAGGTTTCGAATTATCTCTTACTATTGTCAAAAAAATATGATATTCTTATTGTTGGGGACATGCATATCCCTGTTGAGGTAACCTAGTGTTATACGAAAATTCTCCGGTTTCATGTCACTCGGAAGAAGTTTGTTAATAAGACTTGATCAACCTTGTTAATAGATTCCTTTTGACAGGCATGAGATGGATGAATTTAGTAAACACAACTTTTTGTACCAACTTTTTACTTTCTATTATTTAGAATAAATAAAGCAAAAATACTATTATTTGTCTGTTTTCCAAATTATCCGTGCAATAAAAAATGTCCCAAAAGTAAAAGTTCTCCAAATGCCCTAAAAATTTAGTATGATTTTTTTCTAGAATATTTGACAATTTTGGGCACTAAAAACATAGCAGGGGGATGCACCAGTGGGCCACAAGGCCTCAGGGCACGCCTAGAGGGCTTGTGGGTCCCACGTGTGCCCCCTCACTGAAAGGATCGAGAAGAGGTATCTAGGGGGGATTAGACCCTCAACAAGAAAAAGTAGTAGTTTTTAAATTCTTCAAGTTTAGGTGGAGTTTTAGCTCAAGTTTAAGCATTCACAATACATTTCAAGCAAGCATGGCAACAGTATATGAGCAACGGAAAGAAAAGCATGCAAGTTGCAAGAAAGTAAATGGATGGGATTGGAGTGTGCAAACGCAATTGGAGACACGGAGATTTTTGGCGTGGTTCCGATAGGTCGTGCTATCGTACGTCCATGTTGGTGGAGACTTCAACCCACGAAGGGTAACTATTGCATGAGCCCACAGAGGGCTCTGATACGTCCATTTTGCATCATGCTTTTATATCAATATTTATTGCATTATGGGCTGTTATTACACATTATGTCACAATACTTATGCCTATTCTTTCTTATTTTACAAGGTCTACATAAAGAGGGAGAATGCCGACAGCTGGGATTCTGGGTTGGAAAAGGAGCAAATATTGGAGACCTATTCTGCACAGCTCCAAAAGTCCTGAAACTTCACGAAAGTCATTTTCAGAATATATAAAAAATACTGAGTGCAAGAAGTTTCGGAGGGGGGCCATACCCTGCCCACGAGGGTGAGGGGCGCGCCCCCTGCCTCGTGGGCCCCCTGGTGGCCTTTCGATGCCCATCTTCTGCTATATGGAGTCTTTCGATGAGGAAAAAATCATAAGCCAGCTTTCGGGACGAGACTCCGCCACCATGAGGCGGAATCAATCTAGGGCTCCGGCGGAGCTGTTCTGCCGGGGAAACTTCCCTCCGGGAGGGGGAAATCATCGCCATCGTCATCACCAACGATCCTCTCACGGTAGGGGGTCAATCTCCATCAACATCTTCACCAACACCATCTCCTCTCAAACCCTAGTTCATCTCTTGTATCCAATTCTTGTCTCCAAGTCTGGGATTGGTACCTGTGGGTTGCTAGTAGTGTTCATTACTCCCTGTAGTTGATGCTAGTTGGTTTATTTGGTGGAAGATCATATGTTCAGATCCTATATGCATATTAATACCCCTGTGATTATGAACATTAATATGCTTTGTGAGTAGTCACGTTTGTTCCTGAGGACATGGGAGAAGTCTTGCTATTAGTAGTCATGTGAATTTGGTATTCGTTCGATATTTTGATGAGATGTATGTTGTCTCTCCTCTAGTGGTGTTATGTGAATGTCGACTACATGACACTTCACCATTATTTGGGCCTAGAGGAAGGCATTGGGAAGTAATAAGTAGATGATGGGTTGCTAGAGTGACAGAAGCATAAACCCTAGTTTATGTGTTGCTTCGTAAGGTGCTGATTTGGATCCATATGTTTCATGCTATGGTTAGGTTTACCTTAATAGTTTTGTTGTAGTTGCGGATGCTTGCAATAGAGGTTAATCATAAGTGGCATGCTTGTCCAAGTAAGGACAGTACCCAAGCACCGGTCCACCCACATACCAAATTATCAAAGTACTGAACGTGAATCATACGAACATGATGAAAACTAGCTTGACGATAATTCCCATGTGTCCTCGGGAGCGCTTTTCTCTCTATAAGAATTTGTCTAGGCTTGTCCTTTGCTACAAAAGGGATTGGACCACCTTGCTGCACTTTATTTACTTTTGTTACTTGTTGCTCGTTATGAATTATCTTATCACAAAACTATCTGTTACCTATAATTTTAGTGCTTGCAGAGAATACCTTGCTGAAAACTGCTTATCATTTCCTTCTACTCCTCGTTGGGTTCGACACTCTTACTTATCAAAAGGACTACGATAGATCCCCTATACTTGTGGGTCAGCAAGACTCTTTTCTGGCGTCGTTGTCGGGGAGTGAAGCACCTTTGGAAGGTGGAATTTGGTTTACAAAAATTTATATAGTGTGCTGAAATTTACTGTCACTTGTTACTATGGAAAGTAATCCTCTGAGGGGCTTGTTCGTGGTATCTTCACCCCACCAGTAGAGCAAAGAGTTGCTCCTCAACCTATTGAACCTACTGAAAATGAAAATGTCTACTTTGAGATTCCTTCGGGTATGATAGAAAAACTGCTAGCTAATCCTTTTGCAGGAGACGGAGCAATGCATCCTGATGAGAACCTAATATATGTGGATGAAGTTTGTGGATTATTTAAGCTTGCAGGTGTGCCCAATGATGTTATTAAGAAGAAGGTCTTCCCTTTATCTTTGAAGGGAGATGCATTGACATGGTATAGGCTATGTGATGATATGGGATCATGGAACTACAAACGATTGGCATTGGAATTTCATCAGAAGTTTTATCCTATGCATCTTGTTCATCGTGATCGCAATTATATATATAATTTTTGGCCTTGCGAAGGAGAAAGCATCGCTCAAGCTTGGGGGAGGCTTAAATCAATGTTATATTCATGCCCCAATCATGAGCTTCCAAGATAAATAATTATTCAAAACTTATATGCTCGGCTTTCTCATCACAATCGCACCATGCTCGATACTACTTGTGCTGGCTCTTTTATGATGAAGACTATTGAATTCAAATGGAATTTATTGGAAAGAATTAAATGCAACTCTGAAGATTGGGACCTCGACGAAGGTAAGGAGTCAGGTATGACACCTAAGTTTGATTGTGTTAAATCTTTTATGGATACCGATGTTTTACGTAAATTTAGCACTAAATATGGACTTGACTCTGAAATAGTAGCTTCTTTCTGTGAATCTTTTGCTACTCATGTTGATCTCCCTAGGGAGAAGTGGTTTAAATATCATACTCCCATAGAATTAAAAGTAGCTGCACCTATTAAAGTCGAAGAAAAGACGATCACTTATAATGATCCTATTGTTCCTACTGCTTATGTTGAGAAACCACCTTTTCCTGTTAGGATAAAAGATCATGCTAAAGCTTCAACTGTGGTTCGTAAAAGCAATATTAGAACTTATACACCTCCTGAGCAAGTTAAAGTTGAACCTAATATTGCTATTGTTAAAGATCTCTTGTCTGATAATATTGATGGGCATGTTATTCATTTCTGTGATGAGACTGCTAGAATTGCTAAACCTTGTTCTAAAGATAAACATAGACCCGTGGTAGGCATGCCTGTTATTTCTGTTAAAATAGGAGATCATTGTTATCATGGCTTATGTGATATGGGTGCCAGTGCTAGTCGTATACCTCATGACTTATACAAATAAATTATGCATGATATTGCACCTGCTGAGATAGAAGATATTGATGTCACAATTAAACTTGCTAATAGAGATACTATTTCACCCATTGAAATTGTTAGAGATGTTGAAGTCTTGTGTGGGAAAACTAAATATCCTGCTGATTTTCTTGTCATTGGTTCCCCACAAGATAGCTTTTGTCCCATTATATTTGGTAGACCCTTCTTGAACACAGTTAATGCTAAGATAGATTGTGAAAAGGATGTTGTTACTATTGGTTTAGGTGATATGTCTCATGAATTTAATTTCTCTAAATTTCGTAGACAACACCGTGAAGAGGAATTGCCTAGTAAAGATGAAATTATTGGTCTTGCTTCTATTGACGTGCCTCCTAGTGATCCTTTAGAACAGTATTTGCTAGACCATGAAAATGATATGTTTATGAATGAAAGAAGGGAAATAGATGAAGTATTCTTTAAACAGGAACCCATCCTGAAACACTATTTGCCTATCAAAATCCTAGGGGGTCCTCCTCCACCCAAGGGTGATCCCGTGTTTGAGCTCAAACCATTACCTGATACTCTTAAATATGCTTATCTTGATGAGAAAAAGATATATCCTGTTATTATTAGTGCTAACCTTTCAGAGCATGAAGAAGAGAGATTATTCAAAACTCTGAAGAAGCACCGTGCTGCTATTGGATATACTCTCGATGATCTTAAAGGCATTAGTCCCACACTATGTCAACACAAAATAAATTTGGAGAAAGATGCCAAACCAGTTCGTGATCACCAATGACGGCTGAATCCTAAGATGAAAGAAGTGGTAAGAAAGGAAATACTAAAGCTCCTTGAGGCAGGTATAATTTATCCCGTTGCTGATAGTCAGTGGGTAAGTCATGTCCATTGTGTCCCTAAAAATGGAGTTATTACTGTCGTTCCTAATGATAAAGATGAATTGATTCCGCAAAGAATTATTACAGGTTATAGGATGGTAATTGATTTCCACAAATTAAATAAGGTTACTAAAAAGATCATTACCCCTTACCTTTTATTGATCAAATGCTAGAAATATTATCCAAACATACACATTTTTGCTTTCTAGATGGTTATTCCGGTTTCTCTCAAATACCTGTGTCAGCTGATGATCAATCTAAGACCAATTTTACTTGCTCGTTCGGTACTTTTGCTTATAGACGTATGCATTTTGGTTTATGTAATGCACCTGCTACCTTCCAAAGATGCATGGTGGCTATATTCTCTGACTTCTGTTAAAAGATTTGTGAGGTTTTCATGGATGATTTCTCCGTCTATGGATCCTATTTTGATGATTGGTTAAGCAACCTTGATCGAGTTTTGCAGAGATGCGAAGAAACTAACCTTGTCTTGAATTGGGAGAAGTGCCACTTTATGGTTAATGAAGGTATTGTCTTGGGGCATAAAGTTTTTGAAAGAGGTATTGAAGTTGATAAAGCTAAGGTTGATGCTATTGAAAAGATGCCATGTTCCAAGGACATCAAAGGTATAAGAAGTTTCCTTGGTCATGCCGGTTTTTATAGGAGGTTCATTAAGGACTTCTCTAAAATTTCTCGGCCTCTAACTAATTTATTAGAAAAAGATATACCATTTGAAATACTTAAGAAAGCATTGATCTCTGCACCTATTGTTCAGCAACCTGATTGGAATTTACCCTTTGAAATTATGTGTGATGCTAGTGATTATGCTGTAGGTGCTGTTCTAGGGAAAAGAGTTGATAAGAAATTAAATGTTATTCAATATGCTACTAAAACTCTAGACAATGCTCAGAGAAATTATGCTACTACTGAAGAAGAAATTTTGGCAGTTGTATTCGCTTGTGATAAGTTCAGACATTATATTGTTGATTATAAAGTAACTATTCACACGGATCATGCTGCTATTAAATATCTTATGGAAAAGAAAGATGCTAAACCTAGACTTATTAGATGGGTTCTCTTGCTACAAGAATTTGATTTGCATATTATTGATAGAAAGGGAGCTGAGAACCCCGTTGCAGACTACTTGTCTAGGCTAGAGAATGTTCTTGATGACCCACTACCTATTGATGATAGCTTTCCTAATGAACAAATAAATGTCATAAATGCTTCTCGTACTGATCCATGGTATGCTGATTATGCTAATTATATTGTTGCTAAATTTATACCACCTAGTTTCACATACCAGCAAAAGAAAAGGTTTTTCTATGATTTGAGACATTACTTTTGGGATGACCCACATCTTTATAAAGAAGAAGTAGATGGTGTTATTAGACACTGTGTACCTGAGCATGAACAGGAACAGATCCTATGCAAGTGTCACTCCGAAGCTTATGGAGGACACCACGCTGGAGATAGAACTGCACATAAGGTATTGCAATCCGGTTTTTATTGGCCTACTCTCTTCAAGGATGCCCGTAAGTTTGTTGTATCTTGTGATGAATGTCAAAGAATTGGTAATATTAGTAGACGTCAAGAAATGCTTATGAATTATTCACTTGTTATTGAACCATTTGATGTTTGGGGCTTTGATTATATGGGACATTTTCCTGCCTCCAATGGATACACACATATTTTAGTTGTTGTTGATTACGTTACTAAGTGGGTAGAAGCTATTCCAACTAGCAGTGCTGATCATAACACCTCTATTAAGATGCTTAAAGAATTTATTTTTCCAAGGTTTGGAGTCACTATATATTTAATGACTAATGGTGGTTCACATTTTATTCATGGTGCTTTTCGTAAAATGCTTGCTAAATATGATGTTAATCATAGAATTGCATCTCCTTATCACCCACAGTCTAGTGGTCAAGTAGAATTGAGCAATAGAGAACTCAAATTAATTTTGCAAAATACTGTTAATAGATCTAGAAAGAATTGGTCCAAGAAACTTGATGATGCATTATGGGCCTCTAGAACTGCATATAAAAATCCTATGGGTATGTCTCCGTATAAAATGGTTTATGGAAAAGCATGTCACTTACCTCTCGAACTAGAACATAAGGCTTATTGGGCTATTAAAGAACTCAATTATGATTTCAAACTTGCCGGTGAGAAGAGGTTATTTGACATTAGCTCACTCAATGAATGGAGAACCCAAGCCTACGAGAATGCCAAATTATTTAAAGAAAAGGTTAAAAGATGGCATGACAAAAGAATACAAAAGTGTGAGTTTAATGTAGGTGACTATGTATTGCTATACAACTCTCGTTTAAGATTTTTTGCAGGAAAACTTATCTCTAAATGGGAAGGTCCTTACGTTATCGAGGAGGTCTATCGTTCCGGTGCCATAAAAAAAACTTTGAAGGCACAAATCCGAAGGTGGTGAACGGTCAAAGAATTAAACATTATGTCTCAGGTAATCCTATAAATGTTGAAACCAATGTTATTGAAACCATAACCCCAGAGGAATACATAAGGGACACTTTCCAGAACGTTTCAGACTCTGAAAAGGAATAGGTATGTGGTACGGTAAGTAAGCCGACTCCAAAACAGCTCTAATGGCAATTTTCTTCCGTTTTGGAATATTTAGAAAAATAGAAAAATAAGAAGCAGTCCGGGAAGGACACGAGGGATCCACGAGGGTGGAGGGCGCGCCCACCTACCTCGTGGGCACCTCGTGTGCTCTACGGACTCCGTTTTCTTGCACGTTACGTATTTTGGTCGGTAAAAATTCATTATATAACCTTCTGAAGGTTTTGACCACCGTATCACGCAAATATCCTCTGTCTTTGTTTCGAGTTGTCCCTGCTGCAGATTAGAGCAATATGTCATCCCAGGATTCCGAAGGAGAAAGCTATGTGGCTGATTATCTTGTAGATCCTAAGGTCTATGGGGATGTGGAGCATTGTGGTTGGACTACGAAAGAAGAACGAGACTATGAACCCAAGGGAAGGGAGGAGACGAGCTCAGATGAAGATGAAGTCCCATTACCCCAACCTGGGGACATGCATGTGGAGTTCAAACAATCAAGCCTCCCTGATAGAGCAAAGAAAACTAAGATCAAGTTTATCCCTTTTCACCTCTTGCAGGAAAACAAACAGGAATTATGCAAGAAGATATTAAACCTTGAGCAAGAGATCGATGAGCTAAGGGATCAAAATTCTGTCCTCAAGCGCAAATTAAGGAAGAAGCCTACGCCATCAACAAAACCAACACCATCTTCACCAACAAAGAAGGAGACATAATCACATGGGTATGGGCACTCCCCTTGGCAACTGCCAAGCTTGGGGGAGTGCCCCGGTATCGTATCACATCACTTTTATCTTTACCGCTTTTCTTAGTTCGATCCTTTTGATAATATTTTGATCTAGTAGAATAAAAGTTCTTAGTATGATCTAGTTCTGAGTTTTGCTTTATGATCCTTCTATGTAATCGAGTCCGTGAGCTATATATAATAAAGATTAGTGTTGAGTCAAGGGCTTGATTATTTTGCCATAATCTTGAGTGAATAAAAGAAAAGAGAAAAGAACAAAAAGAAATAAAAGAGATCATATGGATCTTATGGAGAGTAATGAGCTCACATAGAAAGAGTATGATGAATAAAAGTTGTTGAGAGTTGACAAACATAATTTTGGTCATCGTTGCAATTAATAGGAAGTAATAAAGAAAGAGAGGTATTCACATATAAATACACTATATTGCACATCTTTTATGATTGTGAGCACTCATTAAAATATGACATGCTAAAGAGTTGACGTTGGACAAGGAAGACAACGTAATGGGTTATGTTTTCTTACATCTGAGATAAATTATATTGTCATGGATCATCCAACATGATTGAGCTTGCCTTTCCCCCTCATGCTAGCCAAATTCTTTGCACCAAGTAGAGATACTACTTGTGCTTCCAAACACCCTTAAACCAGTTTTGCGATGAGAGTCCACCATACCTACCTATGGATTGAGTAAGATCCCTCAAGTAAGTTGTCATCGGTGCAAGCAATAAAAAATTGCCCTCTAAATATGTATGACTTATAAGTGTGGGAGAAAATAAGCTTTATACGATCGTGTGATATGGAAGAAATAAAAGCGACAGACTGCATAATAAAGGTCCATATCACAAGTGGCAATATAAAGTGACATTCTTTCGCATTAAGATTTTGTGCATCCAACCATAAAAGCGCATGACAACCTCTGCTTCCCTCTGCGAAGGGCCTATCTTTTATTTTTATCTCCTACCTTGCATAAGAGTCATGGTGATCTTCACCCTTCCTTTTTAAATTTTATCTTTTGGCAAGCACAACATGTTGGAAAGATCCTGGTATATATGGCTAATTGGATGTGAGTTTTCATGAACTATTATTGTTGACATTACCCTTGAGGTAAAACGTTGGGAGGCAAAACTATAAGCCCCTATATTTCTCTATGTCCGATTAAAACTCCATACCCATAAGTATTGCATGAATGTTAGCAATTGTGAAAGACTATATGATAGTTGAGTATGTAGACTTGCTGAAAAGCTCTTATATTAACTCTTTCCTATGTTATGATAAATTGCAATTGCTCCAATGACTGAGATTATAGTTTGTTAGTTTCAATGAAGTTTATGATTCATACTTGAAATTGTGATTTAATTGTTACTCTAGCATAAGAGATCATATGACAAGAATTATATAAGTTGTTCTAAGAATGATCATGATGCCCTCATGCCCGTATTTTATTTTTATCGACACCTCTATCTCTAAACATGTGGACATATTTTTCGATTTCGGCTTTCGCTAGAGGACAAGCGAGGTCTAAGCTTGGGGGAGCTGATGTGTCCATTTTGCATCATGCTTTTATATCGATATTTATTGCATTATGGGCTCTTATTACACATTATGTCACAATACTTATGCCTATTCTCTCTTATTTTACAAGGTTTACATAAAGAGGGAGAATGCCGACAGCTGGGATTCTGGGCTGGAAAAGGAGCAAATATTAGAGACCTATTCTGCACAGCTCCAAAAATCCTGAAACTTCACGAAAGTCATTTTCAGAATATATATAAAAAATATTGAGCGCAAGAAGTTTCGGAGGGGGGGCACACCCTGTCCACGAGGGTGGGGGCGCACCCTACCACCCTGGGCGCGCCCCCCTGCCTCGTGGCCCCCTGGTGACCCTCTGATGCCCATCTTCTGCTATATGGAGTCTTTCGATGAGGAAAAATCATAAGCCAGCTTTCGGGACGAGACTCCGCCGCCATGAGGCAGAATCAATCTAGGGCTCCGGTGGAGCTGTTCTGCCGGGGAAACTTCCCTCCGGGAGGGAGAAATCACCGCCATCGTCATCACCAACGATCCTCTCATGGGGAGGGGATCAATCTCCATCAACATCTTCACCAGCACCATCTCCTCTCAAACCCTAGTTCATCGCTTGTATCCAATTCTTGTCTCCAAGTCTGGGATTGGTACCTGTGGGTTGCTAGTAGTGTTAATTACTCCCTGTAGTTGATGCTAGTTGGTTTATTTGGTGGAAGATCATATGTTCAGATCCTATATGCATATTAATACCCCTCTGATTATGAACATGAATATGCTTTGTGAGTAGTTACGTTTGTTCCTGAGGACATGGGAGAAGTCTTGCTATTAGTAGTCATGTGAATTTGGTGTTCGTTTGATATTTTGATGAGATGTATGTTGTCTCTCCTCTAGTGGTGTTATGTGAACATCGGCTACATGACATTTCACCATTATTTGGGCCTAGAGGAAGGCATTGGGAAGTAATAAGTAGATGATGTGTTGCTAGAGTGACAGAAGCTTAAACCCTATTTTATGCGTTGCTTCCTAAGGGGCTGATTTGGATCCATATGTTTCATGATATGGTTAGGTTTACCTTAATACTTTTGTTGTAGTTGTGGATGCTTGCAATAGAGGTTAATCATAAGTGGGATGCTTGTCCAAGTAAGGACAGTACCCAAGCACCGGTCCACCCACATACCAAATTATCAAAGTACCGAACGTGAATCATACGAACGTGATGGAAACTAGCTTGAAGATAATTCCCATGTGTCCTCGGGAGCGCTTTTCTCTATATAAGAATTTGTCCAGCCTTGTACTTTGCTACAAAAGGGATTGGGACACCTTGCTGCACTTTATTTACTTTTGTTACTTGTTGCTCGTTACGAATTATCTTATCACAAAACTATCTGTTACCTATAATTTCAGTGCTTGCAGAGAATACCTTGCTGAAAACCGCTTATCATTTCCTTCGGCTCCTCGTTGGGTTCGACACTCTTACTTATCGAAAGGACTACGATAGATCCCCTATACTTGTGGGTCATCAGGCTCCACCCACGAAGGGTCCACGAAGAAGCAACCTTGTTTATCCCACCATGGCCATCGCCCATGAAGGACTTGCCTCATTTGGGTAGATCTTCATGAAGTAGGCGATCTCCTTGCCCTTACAAGCTCCTAGGTTCAACTCCACAATCTTGACGGAGGCTCCCAAGTGACACCTAACCAATCTAGGAGACACCACTCTCCAAAAGGTAATAGATGGTGTGTTGACGATGAACTCCTTGCTCCTGTGTTTCAAATGATAGTCTCCCCAACACTCAACTCTCTCTCTCTCTCTTGCAAATTTGGCTATGGTGGAAAGATGATTTGAGTGGAAAGCAACTTGGGGAAGGCTAGAGATCAAGATTATTGTGGTTGGATTGGAATGTCTTGGTCTCAACACATGAGTAGGTGGTTCTCTCTCAGAAAATGAGTAGTGGAAGTGTAGGCACGTTCTGATGGCTCTCTCACAAATGGAGAGGATGGTGGAGGGTGTCGGTGTCAAAACTGGCGGATCTTGGGTAGGGGGTCCCGAACTATGTGTCTAGGCCAGATGGTAACAGGAGGCAGGGAACACGATGTTTTACCCAGGTTAGGGCCCTCTTGATGGAGGTAAAACCCTACGTCCTGCTTGATTAATATTGATAATATGGGTAGTACAAGAGTAGATCTACCACGAGATCAAGGAGGCTAAACCCTAGAAGCTAGCCTATGGTATGATTGTATGTATATATTGTATATCTATCGACTAGCCTGGCCTCGGTTTATATAATGCACCGGAGGCCTAGGATAACAAGAGTCTTAGCCGAATACGCCGGTGCGGAGAAGTCCTTGTCTTGATCGCCAAGTCTTGTGGAATATTCCTTGTATGCGGCAGCTGTCCGAACTGGCCCATGAGTATACGGCCACGGGGGTCCTCGGCCCAATCTATCAGATCAGGAGATGACGTGTTGAGTACCCCCTAGTCCAGGACACCGTCAGTAGTCCCCTGAACCGGTCTTCAAGTTAGGGACGCTCCTTGATTCTTCCGAACTGTTCTTCATCTTCGGTTGCCGGTCTTGAAAACTGGTTCAACAAATCTTCTTTATCTTCGATCTTGAGGATCGCCGAAATGCACTCGACGAGTTTACACGTCGGGTATCCGAGGATCCCCTTTAAGTTTCCAGCCTTTATCAATGCCTTGTTTATTTTTATGCCACACCTCGGGTTTGAAGTTGTTCCCGGGAGGCAGGGTCCTCTTGCGTCTGAGCTCCAACGCCGGACTGCATTCGAGGTATCTTTTGCAGCCGAGCACCAACGCCGGACCGCTTCCCAGCTCTAGCACCGGAATGTATCCGAGCTCCAACACCGGACTATGTATCCGAGCTCCAACGCCGGACTGTATATCCGAGCTCCAACGCCGAAATATATCCGAGCTCCAACGTCGGACTGTGTCCAGGCTCCAATGCCGGACTATATCCGAGGTGTCATATCACCTTGGTTCAAAAAAGTTGAAGGAGTTTAGCCGAGCTTAATGCCGGAAATGCCCTCTATGGAGCCAGCCACTAGCGCCCGAGCTTTATGACGGACTGCTTCCGAGGTGGTGCACCACCCCGACTATGGGCCGATTTTTTGTCAATATTTTTTATTGGTGCAATTTGTTCTCTGTCGAGATATATAGCCAGTAGCCCTCAAGGTGTGTATCGGTGTAAAACCCGAGATGCACATGAAGGATGACATAAGGCCGCTGATCCTAGTAGCCGCTGAGACTCGGGTTGATTTGCGAAATCGGCCTGAGGATCAAGTCCTAGCTCGGCAGAATACTTCGGGACACAAAAGCGGCATGCTCAGTCCTCAAGACTCGGGTTGGGTGCGGCCGACCAACCTGAGGATCAAAATCTCCTCGGAAACTATATTGCACATAAAATTTTCTGCATTGGACAAGCAATGCAGTAGCCCCCGAGACACTGGTCGGGTGGCAACACCAGATCAGAGGATCGATGTGCCCCTTCAATATTTGTAAATAATAAGCCCGAAGCCTAGTAGCCCCCGAGCAATGCGGGCACGGGTGGCCGAATTAAGGATCAATATCCATAGTAAAATCACAAATTATGTGTAATGACTCTATGTATCCAAGTACTTTACGTCATTAATGCTCGGATCCGCATTGTACAAAACTTTGTTGACCGACCATCGGCTTCCACCTCCTCGGCCAGTAGCCGAGGAGTGTTTGTCCTACTTTATAAAGCCTTTATGAGGGCAAAGATTTACAACAAACAAGGCAATCTGGCCATACAGTTTTATAAACAAAGGTACGCAGAGAGATATGTTATATTACTGTTTAACAGAAGAAATGTCTTCCAAAGAAAATAGTCCCGCTATCAGTTCCTTTCTTTGGGTTGTCATGCTAAGCATGATCATTAAACCTCGGCTCTAATGTAAGAGCAAAATATCGAGGATTTAGTTTGGGAGGCCAGTTAATAGCCCCCGGTAGTGTTCGGCGACAGTCGGGGTCAAGCCGTAAACACTTCGGCCAATGTTATGAACGGCCCGTCATTTAACATAGTCATCGGATCGCTGACCAGTTTACCCTTATTGTGACAGTCAGTTTTCGGCTTTCTCCACTGAGGTGCTTAACCATGTGAGCTGGAAGCACAATCGCAGTGGTTCTCCCTTTGCACGCCTAGCCGAACAAAACGGAACGTAGGAAGCAAGTGCAGGAGCCGGGCAACCCAACTATTGACCGAAGACACAATTCGAAACCGATGCATATATAGCAATATCTGAGAATGTTTTTGCCGAATCCCTAAAGGTGTCCGGTGTTGCACTGCGAGACTAATGCTGGAAAAGCACAAATAGTTTAAAAGTGCCACAAAGCTTGGAAAACCAAGAAACGTCAGTAAAAACATGACATCCGAACAAGATCAAGTGTTCGGTGCGAATCCAAAAATTGGTCTTAGAAAAAAGAAGTGCTTCTGTCGTGCTTTAACATGATACATCCTATCTCAAGACTTTGAGCGGGTGAGCCTACGGCTTCAACCTCCTATCCCGAGGGCGGAGTACTTCTCATCAGGCCAGTTTAGCAAACTAAACTCTAGCGGCTTTGAGAGAGAAATTAGGCTCCCCGGCTAGTGACCGCACACTCATGTCGAAAAAAGGAGTGATAAATAATAATAATAATAAAACTTTGCAACGACTAAGAAGAAGAGCACTTATTATAAAACGGCTCAAATAAACTTAAGAGCCCCCAAGTGACTTGAGTAAAAGAATGATTCCATGTACCAAAGTACTTATATCATATCTATGTTCAACCGAACTTTAAACGCGTCTTAACCGACCGTCGGCTTCTCCCTCTTCGGTCAAGGACCGAAAAGTGTTATGTACTCCATCTGTCAAGAATATCGACGGTGTTTCCAATAACCAGGCAATCAGGCCATAAGGCTGTAACAGACAAAGAGCGCTCAGGGAACTTATGCTATATTACTGCAAAGTGTAAGAAGCATCTTCGAAGAAAATAGTACCCCCACTGATACCTTTCTTCGGCGCTCATTGTTATTATGAGACTTGTGCAATAAATTTTTTGTACTCATGAGTTGCGTTGTGTGGCGACCATCATTGAAAACTATAAAGAGCGCTAGCTTTCGGCTTCACCCAGTCTGAGGTCCGGCTCGGGTGACCCGATCGTGACAATCGCAGAGGTGCTCCCTTTACAACCTAGTCGAACAATCGGGAATGTAGGGTAAACACAGGAGCGAGGCAACCCAGCTTGCAAATCGCTTAAGTCAATATGGTGCATATTGTGGCATAATACACGAACAAGGAACGAAGCCGTACAAGTATAATCATATGCAAGAGGAAAAGCTTCATGAAGGAAGCCCCCAAATGAATTGGGTATTTGAATTTATGCGTCACAAACAAAGTTTGGACAAGGAAATTTTTCACAAGCAACTTTTTCCAAAAAAGTATAATGCTTGGTCGAACCGAACGCAAGTTAGAAATTAAAGCTTTGAGCATGAAAGCGACTTAGCTGGTTAATGTGTTCGGTATTGATGACGCGGTCCTAGCTTGATGCGGGGCAAGGTTCCATCCCCCAAGCTGGTCCCGAGGTGGCGGAGCAGAGAGCTCGACACGCCAAAGTGGTGACATAGCACGGTCAATGCAGACCGGCAGAGTGACGCCGAAGTCCCCGGATCATTTTCCTATGCACAAAAAATAGTGCAAACCGGAGATAATAGTAATAATGATAATTAAAAAATATTGCATAATAAATAATTTATGCAAAGTGAGGAATAGAAGAAATATGGCCTGGCGACGAAGTCAATGTCGATGCAGGGCCTCGGCATGATGTTGTAAAGGCGTGGCAAAGCCTGAATTCACAGGTCGGTCCGAGCTCCAGATGCGGCGTTCGCCGGACTATGTACGGAAACTGATCAAACCACCATGCGACCGTCGTTAATGCGGTCACCATTTGATAGACCTGTGTACATATCATGGACAAACCAGAGTAATAATTCCTTGAGAAAAATGAACCCAAACAAGCAAAAAATAGTGGGATTAACGGCACCTGGTTTATTTGTTGTAGCAATCCAAAGGAAGGTGATTCCCAAAATTTGGACTCGCTCCGCACACTCATTGCCTGATGGGCGATAAAACGACGGCATGGCAATGCTGGTGAAGGTTGGCTCGCCGAGGCAAAGCCCTTGGCCCAGCTAACGTGACGGAGCTGGTCGGCTAGTGACGCCGAAGTGTCCGGAGTAGGTTAATGAAGAGATGACAAAGCCCCCGGTCCAGCCGAGATGTCAAAGTCTCGATGTCAGCCGATGAGTCGAAGTAGGTCAGCGTGATGGACACCAGCTTGAAGAAGCAATAGTGCGGCCCTGTCGATGCAGGTCGTGACGTGGTCGATGCTGGCTTGATGAAGCGACCGTGCGGCGATGCCGATATGCCCGCTCCGTGTAATCCATGGGGCGACGATGTTGGTGATGATTTATCCTTCGCGATGCCGGACTCTTGTTCGGCTTGCCGAGATGATGATCCGAAGAAGCTGAGCTCGGCTCAACAAAGTGACGCCGTGTCTAGCGCAGGTCGGCAGCCGTGGAGTAATATTGCCGGACTGGTTTGACACCAGCATGATTTTGAAGATCATGTTCAAAAGATCTTAAAGTTAATGGGATGTGTTCGGAAACAAAACACAATACCCCATACAAAACTTCCTTCAAAAGGGATGTCCGAAATCCCGTTCATAAAAAAGATGAACTCGGGTCGGATTCGTTTTCGCGCAGAAAACAGATCCGAAAAGTGATGCACTAATCGAAAGGTTCCCGGAGTTTGGACAGTCGGATCGAGCTGAAATTTTGAGAGGTGGTAGATATAGGAATTCCACAGCTGATCAACGGTTGGATCTTCCAAAGGACGTCCGAGCTAGAAGCTGGACAACACGCCCTAAACTCATCCAAATTCCCGTCCAGATTTGATAGGGCTCCGGTATATCATGGATTGCCAGAGATTCCTCCATCGGAAGTCGGCGAAATTTTCCAGAGTTGTTATAGACTCAATTCCGCATAATTCCATCAAAGCGATCGTCAAAGCGATACTCGAGGAGGTGGTGGCAGCAGATACGAGTTCGCTGTCCAAAAAAACAGCACAGTCGCTTGAGGGCAATGTTGACGTTGAGCCCCCGAGCTCCATGGATGATTCCTCCGTGATCTTGATAGAGATCGGAGTTGATGTTTGATGAAGGCCCTCGTCCGAACATGGTGATCCGAACACGGGGCGCAGTTCTTGGTCGAACCAAGGTGACCAGACGAGCTGGTGACGAAGATGCCGAAGTCGCAGTTGCTCTGCAGGCGAGCCATCAATCCTTTTGTCGATCACACAGCGGAACTCTCAATGAAAGAACCAATGTTGGTGTCAAAACTGGCGGATCTCAGGTAGGGGGTCCCGAACTGTGCGTCTAGGCCGGATGGTAACAGGAGGCAGGGAACACGATGTTTTACCCAGGTTCGGGCCCTCTTGATGGAAGTAAAACCCTACGTTCTGCTTGATTAATATTGATAATATGGGTAGTACAAAAGTAGATCTACCACGAGATCAAGGAGGCTAAACCCTAGAAGCTAGCCTATGGTATGATTGTATGTATATATTGTATATCTATCGACTAGCCTGGCCTCGGTTTATATAATGCACCGGAGGCCTAGGATAACAAGAGTCCTAGCCGAATACGCCGGTGGGGAGAAGTCCTAGTCTCGTGGAATATTTCTTGTATGCGGCAGCTGTCCGAACTGGCCCATGAGTATACGGCCACGGGGGTCCTCGGCCCAATCTATCAGATCGGGAGATGACGTGTTGAGTACCCCCTAGTCCAGGACACCGTCAGAGGGGTATATATAGCCTCCACACAAAATCTAACCGTTACACACATTTGAGCTAACTCGGTCAGACCGAATATAAGAACTCGGTGAGACCGATTCAGGTCAAAATGTGAATGTTAAGCTTTTCGGTGGGACCAACATGATCAACTCGGTGGGACTGATGTGCTTGGGTTAGGGTAAAACCTCAACTCAGTTTGACCGATTACACAAAATCGGTGAGACCAATTTTAGTAATAAGCAGATAGAGAATTGGTCAAGCAAACTCGGTGGGGCCAACTGCATATTTCGGTGAGACCGAAATAGTTGCAACAGGCAAAAGAGAGTTTGCAAGCTCATCTCGGTGAGACCGAGATCCCATTAGTGAGACCGAACTAATTAGGGTTTCTGGCAGTGGCTATGTCAAGTGAACTCGGTGGCACTGGATGGATCAAATTGGTGGGGTCGAGTTTGACTTTAGATTTAGGACATATTTGGAATAGAGAAAGTGGTTGAGGGTTTTGGAGCATATCACTAAGCACTTAGAGCAACTAGACCATTAAGCAACACCTATACCCTCTTAATAGTATTGGCTTTTCCTATGGACTCAATGTGATCTTGGACCACTAAAACAGAAATGAAGAGTCTTGAGCTTTAGCCAATCTTTGTTCTTAGCACCTTGAAGGGGTTCCACATCCTCATGTCCATGCCACGCCTTTGTTGAACTTTCTGTAATATACTAGATGAAAATATTAGTCCAACAAGAGATATGTTGACAATAATTACCAAAATCACCCAGGGAGCACTTGTGCTTTCACTCACCTACTCCAGCACCCATCCACTTTGTCTTCCTCCAGAAAAAATCCCACCATTGCTCAAACCCGTGTTCTAGCTCATCTTGTTGTCATTTTCGATCTCCTAGATCAAAGCTCCATTCACAAAACTAATTTGGGCGATTGTTCTTCGGTATGTGACCCCACTAATGGTCCAATTAGTTTTTGTTCTAGTGCTTTATTTATTGCAATTTTTTGCTACTGTGGTGACCTTGTTCTTGATCTTGCATGTCAAAATTATAAGGTCCAAAGTAGTTTTGATGCATGATATAGCCTTTAGGCACTTGTGGGAGTAGTTTCTATCAATCCTATTGAGTTTGGTTCACTTTTATTTTGAGTCACTAAAAATTTCAGAAATTTTTCAAAGGAAGAAAAATGTTTAGGAAGATATACCAAGGTGGTTCCTCGTGGAAGCAAGCCCCAAGGCTCGCAATACGTGAATCGAACCTTGAACCACCGAGGGAAGCTCTAGTACGACCTTGTGAGTGTACGTTGGATCAATTCATGGATCATGCAGGTTTCAAGGAGGAGTTGATGCGTATGTACAAAATGCTGGCCTTGAGGACTTCGTGCTAGATAAGTGCCAACAGTACTATCACCTCACTGATTCCTTTGTGCATAGATTTGAATTTACATCTAAGTGCAATAATCATTCTGTTCTGTTTGATCTTTATGATAAATCATTTACCATGGACCTAGAAGATTTTCATGATGCATGCAAAATTCCACAATGGGGCATTCATAGTGAACCTCGTAAAACTAATTATAATGATTTCCTTGCTAGCATCACTATGGGAGAAACTAGAAATATTGCACAAGCTACCATAGGGAGCATTCACTTTCCTGTCATACATTATTTTGCTCTCTTTATAGGTAGATGCATTAATGGTAAACATGATCATAGCTACCCTTGTGCATCAGATCTCAGTGTCGTCAAATGTGCGGTAATGGGTGAGAAATGATATAACTTGGGGGCCATTATTGCGAGGAGGTTACATCATAATGCCAAAGATGGAGATTTCTTTGGTGGGATTTATGCCACCCGTTTAGCTAATTACCTTGGGGTACCCGTAAGGGAGGATGAGATTGAATTACCACCTGCTTTCCTTGATTATAATGCTATGGTATGCTACTAGTTTCTCGGGAGGAACGAACAGCCCTCCTGTACCGAGTAATCTTTGACAGGGTACGTGTCTTCTATGTTACGCTTCCCGCTCCTGCCTTCTTGACTATCAGGTAAAATGGAGATACTTCATAACCAGAGAGGAGGCAGATCAGTATAAGAGAGCAGGGGAGGCCGCTCGCCTCCACGGGGCAGCTCTCCAAGCGGTAGCTACCGCGTCCCAGTACAACACCGACTACAACTTTGGATATCCACCAGGCCAGCCATGGCCCTATACCAACTTAGGCCAAAAGCCTAAGCTTGGGGGAGTACGTATCTCTCACCGGCATTACATTCATGTTCACACACTCATTTCAGTTGTCGGTGTACATACTTTTTCATTGTATTATCCATGCTAGTTTATTTTTCTTGCTTTCTTCTTGTGTGTTTGAAAAACTTTGAGAAAATCCAAAAAAAATAGTTGTTGCTTCTTTTTAGTTTTATTTTCCATGATTATTTAGTAGTAGTATTAAAAGAAAACCCAAAAAGATTTCTCGTTCTTCTTTTGCTTGTTGGGAGCTTTCCCGTGTAAATAGTTTTTCTCGTTCTTGTTTTGCTTTCCTCAGAAAAACAAAAACTCCAAAAAATATTTAAGTGTGTTTCTTTGAAATTACTTTCTTTTTCTTTGGGTCGAGAGGAGAAGACCACGATGAAAATGTTGAGTGGTTCTCATATGCATTATTGTTGATCTAACAAAGAGCCCATATTACCTTGTCTCCTCCTTTGAATAAATGTTTGCAGATTCCAGCTTAGTCCAATGCACGTGCACTCTTATTATTATCCACACTGTTGGGTCATGCAAGTGAAAGGCAATAATGACGACATATGATGAAATGATTGAGATGGAGAAAAGCTGGTATGAACTCGGACTATTTTTTTTGTAAATATGATTAGTTCATCGTTCTTGATTCATCCCATTATGAATGAAACATGTTTGCAATGACAATTAGAGATTATAGTTACTCATGACATGCTTTTAAGATGGTTGTGATGTAGTATGATAGGATGGTATCCTCCTTTGAATGATTCAAGTGGCTTGACTTGGCACATGTTCACGGATGTATTTGAAACAAAAACAACATAGCCTCCATGATATTTATGTTCATGGTGATTTATATCCTACTCATGCTTGCACTCAATGTTGGTTCATCTCAATGCATGTTTATGACCATTGTTGCTCTCTAGTTGGTGGCTCCTCAATTTTTTGCTAGCCTTCATTTGTACTAAGCGGGAATACTGCTTGTGCATCCACTTCCATAAACTCAAAGTTGTTCCATATGAGTCCACCATACCTACCTATATGCGGTATCTACTTGTCGTTCCAAGTAAATTTGCATGTGCCAAACTCTAAACCTTCAAATAATAATCTGTTCTGTATGCCCGAATCACTCATGTAGCGACTGGGGAGTGTCAGTACCTTCCATGCTAGGTGGGTTATTCTCATGATGAGTGTTTATTCACTTGTCATTCACAAGAAAGTGGCTGGTATTCGGGATGCCCGGCTCCATGCTCAAATCAAATCAAAATATAATTTCAAACAAAACTCCCACAGGACTGTTGTTGGTATGGATGATACCCGTTGTTTTGGATCATCCGTGGAGTGTGCTTGTTGGTGGAGGGGGAGTAAAAACTTTACCATTCTGTTTGGCAACCGCCTATAATGTATCTAGCATGGAAGATACTGGGATCTCTAGGTTTTTATGTTGACAATGAAAGCATATCACTCAAAATTATATTCATCTTTGTTTTAAAAGCTCGAGCTCTGGCACCTCTGCAAATCCCTGCTTCCCTCTGCGAAGGGCCTATCTTTTTACTTTTATTGCTGAGTAATCATCCTATTATAAAAAGCACTAGTTAGAGAGCACCACTATCATTTGTATGCTTTGCTATTAATTGGTATTGAGTATGAGTGTGACTGGATCTCTTTTGCCATGAATTAGAATGTCTAGTCAGTCCTTGATCTTCATGGGTGCTTTGCATTTATGTTTTGCGGTCTCAGAAAGGGCTGGTTGAAGGAAATATGCCCTAGAGGCAATAATAAAGTTATTATTTATTTCCTTATATCATGATAAATGTTTATTATTCATGCTAGAATTGTATTAACCGGAAACATAATACATGTGTGAATACATAGACAAACAGAGTGTCACTAGTATGCCTCTACTTGACTAGCTCATTGATCAAAGATGGTTATGTTTCCTAGCCATAGACATAAGTTGTCATTTGATTAACGGGATCACATCATTAGGAGAATGATGTGATTGACTTGACCCATTCCGTTAGCTTAGCACTTGATCGTTTAGTTTGTTGCTATTGCTTTCTTCATAACTTATACATGTTCCTATGACTATGAGATTATGCAACTCTCGTTTACCGGAGGAACACTTTGTGTGCTACCAAACGTCACAACATAACTGGGTGATTATAAAGGTGCTCTACAGGTGTCTTCGAAGGTACTTGTTGGGTTGGCGTATTTCGAGATTAGGATTTGTCACTCCGATTGTCGGAGAGGTATCTCTGGGCCCTCTCGGTAATGCACATCACTCAAGCCTTGCAAGCATTGCAACTAATAAGTTAGTTTCGGGATGATGTATTACGGAACGAGTAAAGAGACTTGCCGGTAACGAGATTGAACTAGGTATTGGAATACCGACGATCGAATCTCGGGCAAGTAACGTACCGATGACAAAGGGAACAACGTATGTTGTTATGCGGTCTGACCGATAAATTTCTTCGTAGAATATGTAGGCGCCAAAATGAGCATCCAGGTTCCTCTATTGGTTATTGACCGGATACATGTCTCGGTCATGTCTACATAGTTCTCGAACCCGTAGGGTCCGCACTCTTAAAGTTCGGTGACGATCGTAATTAGGGTTTTTGTGTTTTGATGTACCGAAGGTTGTTCGGAGTCCCGGATGTGATCACGGACACGACGAGGAGTCTCGAAATGGTCGAGACATAAAGATTGATATATTGGAAGCCTATATTTGGATATCGGAAACGTTCTAGGTGAAATCGGGATTTTACCGGAGTACTGGGGGGTTACCGGAACCCCCCGGGGGTTAATGGGCCTACATGGGCCCTAAGGGAGAAGAGGAGGGTCGGCCAGTGCAGGCCGCGCGCCCCCTCCCCCCTAGTCCGAATAGGACAAGGAAGGGGGCGGCGCCCCCCTTTCTTCTTTCCCCCTTCCCCTTTCCTTCTCCAACAAGGCAAGAGGGGGAGTCCTACTCCTGGTGGGAGTAGGACTCCTCCAGGCACACCCCTAGGGCCGGCCGCACCTCCCCCTCTCCCTCCTTTATATACAGAGGCAAGGGGGCACCCCATGACACACAAGTTGATCTTCGTGATCGTTCCTTAGCCGTGTGCGGTGCCCCCTTCCACCATATTCCACCTCGGTCATATCGTAACAGTGCTTAGGCGAAGCCCTGCGTCGGTAGAACATCATCACTGTCATCACACCGTCGTGCTGACGAAACTCTCTCTCAACACTCGGCTGGATTGGAGCTCGAGGGACGTCACCGAGTTGAACGTGTGCAGAACTCGGAGGTGTCGTACGTTCGGTACTTGGACCGGTCGGATCGGGAAGACGTACGACTACTTCCTCTACGTTGTGTCCACGCTTCCGTTGCCGGTCTACGAGGGTACGTAGACAACACTCTGCCCTCTCGTTGATATGCATCACCATGATCTTGCGTGTGCGAAGGAATTTTTTTGAAATTACTACGTTCCCCAACAGTGCCATCCGAGCCTGGTTTTATGCGTTGATGTTATGCACGAGTAGAACACAAGTGAGTTGTGGAAGATATAAGTCATACTACTTACCAGCATGTCATACTTTGGTTCGGTGGTATTGTTGGATGAAGCGGCCCGGACCGACATTACGCGTACGCTTACGCGAGACTGGTTCTACCGACGTGCTTTGCACACAGGTGGCTGGTGGGTGTCAGTTTCTCCAACTTTTGTTGAACTGAGTGTGGCTACGCCCGGTCCTTGCGAAGGTTAAAACAGCACCAACTTGACAAACTAGCGTTGTGGTTTTGATGGGTAGGTAAGAACGGTTCTTGCTAAGCCCGTAGCAGCCACGTAAAACTTGCAACAACAAAGTAGAGGATGTCTAACTTGTTTTTGCAGGGCATGTTGTGATGTGATATGGTCAAGACATGATGCTAAATTTTATTGTATGAGATGATCATGTTTTGTAACTGAGTTATCGGCAACTGGCAGGAGCCATATGGTTGTTGCTTTATTGTATGCAATGCAATCGCGACGTAATGCTTTACTTTATCACTAAGCGGTAGCGATAGTCGTGGAAGAATAAGATTGGCGAGACGACAAGGATGCTACGATGGAGATCAAGGTGTCGCGCCGGTGACGATGGTGATCATGACGGTACTTCAGAGATGGAGATCACAAGTACAAGATGATGATGGCCATATCATATCACTTATATTGATTGCATGTGATGTTTATCTTTTATGCATCTTATCTTGCTTTGATTGACGGTAGCATTATAAGATGATCTCTCACTAAATTTCAAGATAAAAGTGTTCTCCCTGAGTATGCACCGTTGCCAAAGTTCGTCGTGCCCAGACACCACGTGATGATCGGGTGTGATAAGCTCTACGTCCATCTACAACGGGTGCAAGCCAGTTTTTGCACACGCAGAATACTCAGGTTAAACTTGACGAGCCTAGCATATGCAGATATGGCCTCGGAACACTGAGACCGAAAGGTCGAGCATGAATCATATAGTAGAGATGATCAACATATTGATGTTCACCATTGAAAGCTACTCCATTTCACGTGATGATCGGTTATGGTTTAGTTGATTTGGATCACGTGATCCCTTAGAAGATTAGTGGGATGTCTTTCTAAGTGGGAGTTCTTAAGTAATATGATTAATTGAACTTAAATTTGTCATGAACTTAGTACCTGATAGTATCTTGCTTGTCTATGTTTGATTGTAGATAGATGGCTCATGATGTTGTTCCGTTGAATTTTAATGCGTTCCTTGAGAAAGCAAAGTTGAAAGATGATGGTAGCAATTACACAGACTGGGTCCGTAACTTGAGGATTATCCTCATTGCTGCACAGAAGAATTACGTCCTGGAAGCACCGCTGGGTGCCAGGCCTGCTGCTGGAGCAACACCAGATGTTATGAACGCCTGGCAGAGCAAAGCTGATGACTACTCGATAGTTTAGTGTGCCATGCTTTACGGCTTAGAATCAGGACTTCAACGACGTTTTGAACGTCATGGAGCATATGAGATGTTCCAGGAGTTGAAGTTAATATTTCAAGCAAATGCCCGAATTGAGAGATATGAAGTCTCCAATAAGTTCTATAGCTGCAAGATGGAGGAGAATAGTTCTGTTAGCGAACATATACTCAAAATGTCTGGGTATCATAATCACTTGACTCAACTGCGATTTAATCTTCCTGTTGATAGTGTCATTGACAAAGTTCTTTAATCACTGCCACCAAGCTACAAGAGCTTCATGATGAACTATAACATGAAAGGGATGGATAAGACGATTCCCGAGCTCTTCGCAATGCTAAAGGCTGCGGAGGTAGAAATCAAGAAGGAGCATCAAGTGTTGATGGTCAACAAGACTGCCAGTTTCAAGAAAAAGGGCAAAGGGGAGAAGAAGGGGAACTTCAAGAAGAATAGCAAGCAAGTTGCTGCTCAGGAGAAGAAACCCAAATCTAGACCTAAGCCTGAAACTGAGTGCTTCTACTGCAAGCAGACTGGACACTGGAAGCAGAACTGCCCCAAGTATTTGGCGGATAAGAAGGATGGCAAGGTGAACAAAGGTATATGTGATATACATGTTATTGATGTGTACCTTACTAGAGCTCGCAGTAGCACCTGGGTATTTGATACTGGTTCTGTTGCTAATATTTGCAACTCGAAACAGGGACTACGGATTAAGCGAACACTGGCGAAGGACGAGGTGACGATGCGCGTGGGAAATGGTTCCAAAGTCGATGTGATCGCAGTTGGCACGCTACCTCTATATCTACCTTCGGGATTAGTATTAGACCTAAATAATTGTTATTTGGTGCCAGTGTTGAGCATGAACATTATATATGGATCTTGTTTGATGCGAGACGGTTATTCATTTAAATCAGAGAATAATGGTTGTTCTATTTATATGAGTAATATCTTTTATGGTCATGCACCCTTGAAGAGTGGTCTATTTTTGATGAATCTCGATAGTAGTGATACCCATATTCATAATGTTGAAGCCAAAAGATGCAGAGTTGATAATGATAGTGCAACTTATTTCTGGCAATGCCGTTTAGGTCATATCGGTGTAAAGCGCATGAAGAAACTCCATACTGATGGACTTTCGGAATCACTTGATTATGAATCACTTGGTACTTGCGAACCATGCCTCATGGGCAAGATGACTAAAGCGCCGTTCTCCGGTACTATGGAGAGAGCAATAGATTTGTTGGAAATCATACATACAGATGTATGTGGTCCGATGAATGTTGAGGCTCGTGGCGGATATCGTTATTTTCTCACCTTCACAGATGATTTAAGCAGATATGGGTATATCTACTTAATGAAGCATAAGCTGAAACATTTGAAAAGTTCAAAGAATTTCAGAGTGAAGTTGAAAATCATCATAACAAGAAAATAAAGTTTCTACGATCTGATCGTGGAGGAGAATATTTGAGTTACGAGTTTGGTCTACATTTGAAACAATGCGGAATAGTTTCACAAATCACGCCACCCGGAACACCACAGCGTAATGGTGTGTCCGAACGTCGTAATCGTACTTTATTAGATATGGTGCGATCTATGATGTCTCTTACTGATTTACCGCTATCGTTTTGGGGTTATGCTTTAGAGACGGCTGCATTCACGTTAAATAGGGCACCATCAAAATCCGTTGAGACGACGCCTTATGAACTGTGGTTTGGCAAGAAACCAAAGTTTTCGTTTCTAAAAGTTTGGGGCTGCGATGCTTATGTGAAAAAGCTTCAACCTGATAAGCTCAAACCCAAATCGGAGAAATGTGTCTTCATAGGATACCCAAAGGAGACTGTTGGGTACACCTTCTATCACAGATCCGAAGGCAAGACATTCATTGCTAAGAATGGATCCTTTCTAGAGAAGGAGTTTCTCTCGAAAGAAGTGAGTGGGAGGAAATTAGAACTTGATGAGGTAATTGTACCTACTCCCTTATTGGAAAATAGTACATCACAGAAACCGGTTTCTATGACACCTATACCAATTAGTGAGGAAGCTAATGATAATGATCATGAAACTTCAGATCAAGTTTCTACCGAACCTCGTAGATCAACCAAAGTAAGATCCGCACCAGAGTGGTACTGTAATCCTATTCTGGAAGTCATGCTACTAGATCATGATGAACCTACGAACTATGAAGAAGCGATGGTGAGCCGAGATTCCGCAAAATGGCTAGAAGCCATGAAATCTGAGATGGGATCCACGTATGAGAACAAAGTGTGGACTTTGGTTGACTTGCCCGTTGATCAGCAAGCAATTGAGAATAAATGGATCTTCAAGAAGAAGACTGACGCTGACGGTAATGTTACTGTCTAGAAAGCTCGACTTGTTGCGAAAGGTTTTCGACAAGTTCAAGGGATTGACTATGATGAGACCTTCTCACCCATAGCGATGCTTAAGTCTTTCCAAATCATGTTAGCAATTGCCGCATTTTATGATTATGAAATTTGGTAGATGGATGTAAAAACTACATTCCTGAATGGATTTCTGGAAAAAGAGTTGTATATGATGCAACCGGAAGGTTTTGTCGATCCAAAGGGAGCTAACAAAGTGTGCAAGCTCCAGCGATCCATTTATGGACTGGTGCAAGCCTCTCGGAGTTGGAATAAACACTTTGATAGTGTGATCAAAGCATTTGGTTTTGTACAGACTTTTGGAGAAGCCTGTATTTACAAGAAAGTGAGTGGGAGCTCTGTAGAATTTCTAATTTTATATGTGGATGAAGTTTTGAAGAAGTTCAAAATGGATCAAGCAAAGAAAGGGTTCTTGCCTGTGTTACAAGGTGTGAAGTTGAGTAAGACTCAATGTCCGACCACCGCAGAAGATAGAGAGAAAATGAAAGATGTTCCCTATGCTTCAGCCATAGGCTCTATCATGTATGCAATGCTGTGTACCAGACCTGATGTGTGCCTTGCTATAAGTCTAGCAGGGAGGTACCAAAGTAATCCAGGAGTGGATCACTGGACAGCGGGCAAGAACATCCTGAAGTGCCTGAAAAGGACTAAGGATATGTTTCTCGTATATGGAGGTGACAAAGAGCTCATCGTAAATGCTTACATAGATGCAAGCTTTGACACTGATCCGGAAGATTCTAAATCGCAAACCAGATACGTGTTTATATTGAACGGTGGAGCTGTCAGTTGGTGCAGCTCTAAACAAAGCGTCGTGGTGGGATCTACATGTGAAGCAGAGTACATAGCTGCTTCGGAAGCAGCAAATGAAGGAGTCTGGATGAAGGAGTTCATATCCGATCTAGGTGTCATACCTAGTGCATCGGGTCCAATGAAAATCTTTTGTGACAATACTGGTGCAATTGCCTTGGCGAAGGAATCTAGATTTCACAAGAGAACCAAGCACATCAAGAGACGCTTCAATTCCATTCGGGATTTAGTCCAAGTGGGAGACATATAAATTTGCAAGATACATACGGTTCTAAATGTTGCAGACCCGTTGACTAAGCCTCTTCCACGAGCAAACATGATCAGCACCAAGGCTCCATGGGTGTTAGAATCATTACTGTGTAATCTAGATTATTGACTCTAGTGCAAGTGGGAGACTAAAGGAAATATGCCCTAGAGGCAATAATAAAGTTATTATTTATTTCCTTATATCATCATAAATGTTTATTATTCATGCTAGAATTGTATTAACCGGAAATATAATACATGTGTGAATACATAGACAAACAGAGTGTCACTAGTATGCCTCTACTTGACTAGCTCGTTGATCAAAGATGGTTATGTTTCCTAGCCATAGAAATGAGTTGTCATTTGATTAATGGGATCACATCATTAGGAGAATGATGTGATTGACTTGACCCATTCCGTTAGCTTAGCACTTGATTGTTTAGTTTGTTGCTATTGCTTTCTTCATAACTTATACATGTTCCTATGACTATGAGATTATGCAACTCCCATTTACCAGAGGAACACTTTGTGCGCTACCAAACGTCACAACGTAACTGGGTGATTATAAAGGTGCTCTATAGGTGTCTCCGAAGGTACTTGTTGGGTTGGCGTATTTCGAGATTAGGATTTGTCACTCCGATTGTCGGAGAGGTATCTCTGGGCCCTCTCGGTAATGCACATCACTCAAGCCTTGCAAGCATTGCAACTAATAAGTTAGTTGCGGGATGATGTATTACGGAACGAGTAAAGAGACTTGCCGGTAACAAGATTGAACTAGGTATTGGAATACCGACGATCGAATCTCGGGCAAGTAACATACCGATGACAAAGGGAACAACGTATGTTGTTATGCGGTCTGACCGATAAAGATCTTTGTAGAATATGTAGGAGCCAATATGAGCATCCAGGTTCTGCTATTGGTTATTGACCGGAGACGTGTCTCGGTCATGTCTACATAGTTCTCGAACCCGTAGGGTCCGCACGCTTAAAGTTCGGTGACGATCATAATTAGGGTTTTTGTGTTTTGATGTACCAAAGGTTGTTCGGAGTCCCGGATGTGATCACGGACATGACGAGGAGTCACGAAATGGTCGAGACATAAAGATTGATATATTGGAAGCCTATATTTGGATATTAGAAACGTTCCGGGTGAAATCGGGATTTTACCGGAGTACCGGGGGGTTATCGGACCCCCCCCCGGGGGGGGGGGGGTAATGGGCCTACATGGACCCTAAGGGAGAAGAGGAGGGCCGACCAGGGCAGGCCCCGCGCCCCCTCCCCCCTAGTCCAAATAGGACAAGGAAGGGGGGAGCGGCGCCCCCCTTTCCTCTTTCCCCCTTCCCCTTTCCTTCTCCAACAAGGCAAGAGGGGGAGTCCTACTCCCGGTGGGAGTAGGACTCCTCCAGGCACACCCCTAGGGTTGGTTGCACCTCCCCCTCTCCCTACTTTATATACGGAGGCAAGGGGGCACCCCATGACACACAAGTTGATCTTCGTGATCGTTCCTTCGCCGTGTGTGGTGCCCCCTTCCACCATATTCCACCTCGGTCATATTGTAACAGTGCTTAGGTGAAGCCCTGCGTCGGTAGAACATCATCACCATCATCACGCCGTCGTGCTCACGAAACTCTCCCTCAACACTCGGCTGGATCGGAGCTCGAGGGATGTCACCGAGTTGAACGTGTGCAGAACTCGGAGGTGCCGTACGTTCGGTACTTGGATCGGTCGGATCGGGAAGACGTACGACTACTTCCTCTATGTTGTGTAAACGCTTCCGTTGCCGGTCTACGAGGGTACATAGACAACACTCTCCCCTCTCGTTGCTATGCATCACCATGATCTTGCGTGTGCGTAGGAAATTTTTTGAAATTACTACGTTCCCCAACACTGGCGAGATACCATTTTGTTATATTATATCATGATTGTTTTGAAAAAGTGTTGTCATCCGAGATTTATTATTATTGCCCGCTAGTTGATTATGCCATTGATATGAGTAAATGTGAGACCTAAATGTTATTGTGAATATGGTTATTTCATAATCTTTGCCGAAAACCTAAATGTTGCTTTACATATTTGCAACAATGCTACCTCTTGAGAAATGCGTTGGTTTTCCCTTGAAGAGGAAAGGGTGATGCAGCAAAGTAGCATAAGTATTTCCCTCAATTTTTGAGAACCAAGGTATCAATCCAGTAGGAGGCCACGCATGAGTCCCTCGCACCTACACAAAAAAATAAAATCCTCGCAACCAACGCAATAAAGGGGTTGTCAATCCCTTCACGGTCACTTACGAAAGTGAGATATGATAGATATGATAAGATAATATTTTTGGTATTTTTATGATAAAGATGCAAAGTTGTCGGCGTTCTGGGAACGGGGGTCCCCAGACTTGCCTGCCTGCGGCCTGCGGCGTGGCTCAAAAGGGGGCCCAGCGCGGCCCATCTTCATCAACACAGACCCAAGACCCTCGCGAGGGGCCAAGCCTCGCGGGGCGGACGACACAGAGCTTCCTCAGGCACGACCTCATCAGGCTGGCTCGCGAGGAGGCGGAGAGATCAAGGCGGGGTACCTCACAAGGTGCCCGTGATGCAAGCCATGACGACCAAGGGTGCCAGGTGGGCGCCAGCCCACGCAGTGTCCTCCTTTCCTCTTTGGTGCAAAGGGAGCAAGCGCAGGCGAGAGCATCAAGCAAAGGCACCTGTTTCGGTGCAAGGAGACCAAGACCGGACCAACGGCAGGGAGGAAGTCATTGTGGAGCCCAAGCCAGCGTCACCACCAGAGCCTTTGACAGGCGAGGACCAACTTTAGTCAGGATAAGTGTACCAGATGTTCCCCTTCAAAATGGCCAATTGTTGGCGCCCTTCCCGCTCAATATTTGAGAAGAGTCCCAAGGCCTTTGCCTATAAATAGAACTAGCCACCCACAGGGGAGATCGGAGATCGGATCGAAATCAGAGGGAGAATCGAGAAGGGAGAGAGAGAGAAGGGTGACTGAACTCCTCCTAGCAGTTCATCCCCCCAGTCAAGAATAGACCCTCGCGAGGCTGTTCTTCCTTGTATTGCTCATCATCATCATCCCAAGAGGCAATCCACCACACCACACACTGGAGTAGGGTATTACACCACAACGGTGGCCCGAACCAGTATAAACCCTGTGTCTCTTGTGCTGTTCTTTCCATAGCTTAGATCTTAGCGAGGCGGAGGGGTGCAGGTAGGTAGAAGGCGAAATCTCCGTGCGCACCCCAGTGTTCGAACCTCAAGGGTCTGCCGGAACCCGAAATCCGACATTTGGCGTGCCAGGTAGGGGTGCGCCGGAATTCGTCTTCCACCACCCCATTCTCCTCCGACCATCGCGTCCATGTCTGATGCTAGTCGGGCCCGCGCCGAGCGCCGGGCCGCTCTCACTTCCCGCATCACCCAGACGGCTCCTGTCGATGGGCGTCCTCGCCGTTCCCTGTCACCTGCCATCAACGCCGCCACCGGCCCGGCGGGGGACGAGAAGCAAGCGTCGTCTCAGCATCTGTCCGTGCGGCAAGACGGCCGCACCGCTACTCCCTCGCTCACCCCAGCTGGTTCTTCGTCCCGCGCGCTCCGCGCACGCATGGAGGCTTGAGCTGCGCTCATCGCGGCAAACGAGCTCCTGTGCTACCGTCCCGTCGACGACGTCTACGAAGAATGGCTCGACCGCGTCGCCGAGCTCGTCCGCACCACAGGGGGCTCTCCTGCGCCGTCCGTTCCGCTGCACCGCACCCCGCCCCGCGCGGGCGACGAAGCTCCGGCGGCGCCCCAGCCACCTCCTCCTCAAGAAGGTGCCATGGCTCCAAGGCGCGTGGCCCCTGGGCGGAACCCGCTCCGTCAGGTGCCAGTGCGGCAAGAGCAGAGCTGCCAAGAAGTCCCTCGCCCGCAAGAAGTTGCCCGGGCGCTCCCTGCTCCAGCACGTCGCGACCATGTTCCTCCTCCCGCACGTCAAGACCCCGCGCTGCTCCTAGCTGCAGCGCGTGGGGACACGCAAGACCAAGCTCTCCGTCGCCCAAGGCCTCCCGTGGCCACAACAGGCTGCCGTGCCTTCACCACCGATCTACGCAGCGTCGCATGGCCCGGCAAGTTCAAGCCAAACCTGCCTCCTCGTTACGACGGCACGGCCGACCCTGCGGAGTTCCTCCAGCTCTATGAGCTGGGCATCGAAGCTGCCAACGAAGACGAGAAGGTCATGGCGAACTGGTTTCCCATGGTGCTCAAGGACGGGGCCCGCACCTGGCTCCTGAACCTGGCTCTAGGCACGATCTCCTCCTGGGACGAGAAGCGCACCCGCTTCATCGCCAACTTCCAAGGTACTCGCGACCGGCCACCCGCCGTGAGCGACATGCGCCGCATCAAGCAACAACCCGGAGAGACCCTGCAGAAGTACATCCAGCGCTTCAACAACGCACGCCTCAAGATTCCCAAGGTGACCGAGGGGGCCATCATCTCAGCCTTCTCCGACGGCGTGCGCGACGTCAAGATGAAGGAGGAGCTGGCGATGCATGAAGACCTGTGCACTTCCTTGGAGTTGTTCAACTTGGCAACCAAGTGCGCCAGGGCTGAAGAAGGGCGTCTCTCCCTCCTCGAGCTGCCTGTCGCGGACCCAGAAGAGAAGAAGCCCAAGGCCAAGGATGTGAAGCGCAAGGGGGCTGCCGTGCTCGCGGCAGAACCAGACACCAAGCGGGGCAGAGATCAGCCCGAATCTTCCAAGGGCAGTCGGTACTGTGTGTACCACGACCTCCACACCCACAACACCAACGAATGTCAAGAGCTCCGAGCCGTGCGAGAAGGAAGGATCGGCCGTCGCCCCGACTGCAGTGACCGGGGCTACGGTCAAGGAGGAGGAAGGAACGCAGGACGCTGGGAAGACGGCTGCCCGCGTCAAGGGTGGCGTGATCGACCTCGCGAGGATCGCTTGCAAGACCCGCCTCGTGAGGGAGACTGGAGGGATCAGCCTCGCGAGGATCGCCCTCCAGGAAACGCAGGCCTCCCTTTGCTGCCGCCGCAGCCAAGGAGAAACGAGGACCGCCATCAGGACGAGGGGGCTGGGGGCTTCCAGGAGCCGCGCACGATCGCCTGCATCCTGGGCCCCAGCCTCTCAACGCATCTTCAAGCAGTTCGCCCGCGAAGTGAATGCAGTCCTCCCCAAGCTCGAAGCCACGTGCCCTCTCAGGTGGTCGGCATGCGCCATCACGTTCAGCTCAGCAGATCAGCTCAAGTGTGCGGCCACAGCTGGAGTCCTCCTGATGCTTTGATCCCCAATCATCAGCAACGTGGTGGTCACCAGGACCCTCATCGATGGCGGGGTAGGGCTCAACGTCCTGTCCGTGGAAACATTCAACAATCTCCAAGTGCCCTACAACCAGCTTCAGCCAACCAAGCCTTTCTCCGGAGTCACCGACGGCTCCACGGTCCCGATTGGGCAGGTCCGCCTCCCTGTCACCTTCGGGGCATGCGACAACTACCGCACCGAGCTCATCAACTTCGACGTCGCTCACATTCGCCTGCCGTACAACGCCATCCTTGGGTACCCAGCGCTGGCCAAGTTCATGGTCGTAACTCACCACGGCTACAACGTCCTCAAGATGCCAGGAAGTGGCGGAGTCATCACGGTGCCCTGTGAAGAGAAGGACGCGGTGTGTTCCCTGGAATGAGCCTTTGGCCGCATCGCTGGAAGACCCGGATCGCGGAAGCAGGAGGCTTCCCGAGACCGCCCCCAAGAAGAAGAAGACATCATCCGGCCCGGCCCCTCAAGAGGCAGGCCCCTTAGGGCCCGTGCCTGCCCAGGGGGAACCTCCTTCCATCGCATAGGAAAGCGCGCCTGGCTCCCTCCTCAGGCAGGGCTCGGGGGCTCTCCCCTGGAGGGCCACCGACCTGGCTAAGGTCACGAGGGAGGCGCTTGGGCACCATATGAAGGCGTGTTTCAAAGCACGTTTCCCTCAAGAAGGAGTAAGGCAAGGAGAGCCAGATCCTAAGGAGTTCGTCAGCAAGGCCATTCAGGAGCTACAGGAGTCAAGAGTCATGAAAGGCGGCCGTCGCCTACCAGCTGTGGCTCCCCATCCAGGCGAGGATGGTGGGCGGCGCGTCTGCATCGACATACCAGGGCTCAATCGAGTCGCCTCTCTGGAGCACCTTTGGCCCTCGCGAGTGGGGCGCTGCGAAGGTCCACCCCATAGCTACGTTCGCATGCCTTACGGCTTGCCGAACGCGGCTGCCATGTACCAGCGCCTCATGAGGGGTATCATGGAGGCTCAAGAGGCCAGGCGTTCCGCAGCCCTGGCGGAGATGGAGATGGTCCGCGAGGAGCCACCAGCACCTCCGAAGCCTCCAGAGGCCCCTGGGCCTGGGGGCTCGTGAGGATCGGCTTCCGCAGCCCACCGAGTCTGCTACACCAACACTCCTTCATCCTCAACATCATCAGGTGACATCTTTCAAGTCTCATTTCCAGCTAGGAGCGCCCCCAGGGCTGCATTATTCCCAGGCCGCATGGGTCCGTCCCTGCGGCATGTATCCCTTTTATTTCATGTTGTTAGCTTACTTTGTTGGGGGCGCCCCACGGGCTGCATCATCCCCAAGTCGCTCGGGCCTGACCTAGCGATGTCCGCCTTCCCAGCATCTATTTGAATGAATCCACTCCTTCGCGGCTAATGTGTTTGACCTAGTTGCCCGCTCAACTGACGCCAACTGACGGAGCTACTCCCAAACGGCACGACGCTTGCGCATGGGTCCGTCCCTGCAACGCAGACAAACCTGAATGGCTGAGCTCTGGCCGCGACAGCCCCGCATGGCGCCACCTCGTCAAGCCTTCAGTGCCTCATCGCCCCTCGGAAGCAACCAACGGCTGACTGTCAATTGTCACGGCAACCCCTTGTTCTTTCTATGATGGGTCTACAGGATCTCCTAAAGGAGCTGCATTAGGCGAGGCCCTTGCGTTGTCTCCTTCACTCTCATCCACGCGAACCGCTTGCACGTTAAAGGGGGGGTGCCTAAGCATCGCGACTCAGGGCTTCTACTGGCTCTCCAGCCCTCACCCTCTGGCCTTGTCCACGGCATCGTGACCTGGCATACCAGCGACGGCTGAGACTCGCTCGAGGGCCGGGACCCGAGGATGTAGAGCAGAAAGGGGAGCAAAGGCGAGAGGGGAGGGACACGCGAGGACCTCGCTGAGCAACCTCACGCCTGCCGATGCACGGACCCGGCGACACACCAGAGAGCGGCCCCTGATTCTCGAGATAAGTCACCACCCGGAAGCACTAGCTACCGTGGCACCATCCCCGTACCTAATGCAATCCCGTGTTAGCGAAGCTGCTCTCCTTTCTCACCAAACGACGGCTGCTTGAGCGCCAAAGGGGACCTCCTAAGCATCGCGACTCAGGGGCTCTTACCGGACCCGGGTCGCTTACCTCCTGGCCTTGACCACGGCATTGCGACCTAGCATACCAGCGACGACTGAAGCCACCTTGGGACTGGGACCTATCGGCGCAGAGCACCAAGCCCTCGTGAGGTTCGAAAGGGAGAACTGAGCTAAGACGGAATGAGCAACTCGCATAATTCTATGACAGGGGTTATATTAACAAAACAGGATCACAGGCACCTTACAAGCCCCCACGGGACGCGTCTTTGATTCCTCGCAGGGAACAGATCCTAAAAGGACGCTAACTACATGCGCCCCTGCAAAAGACGCCATCATCAACAGTGGGCCGTCAAGCACCGGCGCCAACCCCATCCAGATCAGAGTCGGCGACGGCCTGACGAGCCCGCCCTGCTCCAGGAGTGGCGCCGGCTCGGGGGCTCGTAGCTGTCATCGCTCGTCTCTGGAGTCGCGAAGAGCTCGCTGGAGTCGCTGGACCCTCCGACGCCTCCGTCGCTTGAGCAGCCGCCAAGGGAGCGGTCGGCGGGCCCAGTCCTTGTCGCAGCAGAGTCCCGACCACCTCTCCCGGGGCAGCACTCCAGCCGGCGCCCGTTCGCATTGAAGACCTTGAAGAACATCACCGAAGCACCGTCGTACTCCAAGTGGATCGCGAAGGCGCCTCTTGTCCTGTAGACCCGGGCGATTTCGCTCCAGCCTCGAGTCATGAAGACCTCGCCCGGGGCAACGACCGCGACCTCTGCCTCGGTCGCGAGGGTGCTGCAGCCGGCATGCTGCAGCCAAAGCTCCAGGAGTTCTCCCTGCAGGATGATGGAGGCGAAGAAGGGAGGAAGGTGAATCCAAGACTGAGGAGGCATGGCGGCGTGGAGCATGAACTCTCGGTAGCAGCCCTCGGTGTGGACCCCAAGGGGAACGACCCACACCTTCGTGACCCGTCAGCGCCGCCCGTGGCGATCGGCATCGACTCCTTCAGAGCCCTCGATGTGGGCGTACAAGGGAAGCGGGAACCCCGGCGGTGGCCGCTCGCACCAGGGCCTCGACACCACCTGATGGGCCCCCTCGTCCCGGCCGCGAAAGGCGAGCCGTTTCTTCGGCGGGAGCGGGTCTGGTTCCTCTCGGGGAGCCTTTCCCTTCTCTGCCGCCGAGAACCGGCGGATCGGAGCCATCGCAGCAAGACGGAGCAAGGACTGGGAAGAAGGAGAAGCAAGAAGGGATGGACTGGAAGGGCGCACGCTGTTCCGTACTTATGGCCGGTGAAGGCCAACCGCCGACCTCCACGATCACAGGTAATCATGACCAGCTTTGCATGCAGGGACTTGTCCAATCCGTGCAGTTGCCAAGGCACCATGGGGAAGTGGAGACGCCCACGTCCAATCAACCGCCACGCGGCACCCAAGGCCGCAGGCTGTTAGGGCCCGCGGTGCTTCGCTCTTGCCCTTTCGCCTCCCTGCACGGCCAAGTACGGGCGCGCCTTGGGCCCGGGGGCTACTGTCGGTGTTCTGGGAACGGGGGTCCCCAGACTTGCCTGCCTGCGGCCTGCAGCGTGGCTCAAAAGGGGGCCCAGCGCGGCCCATCTTCATCAACACAGACCCAAAACCCTCGCGAGGGGCCAAGCCTCGCGGGGCGGACGACAAGGAGCTTCCTCAGGCACGGCCTCATCAGGCTGGCTCGCGAGGAGGCGGAGAGATCAAGGCGGGGTACCTCACGAGGTGCCCGTGATGCAAGCCATGACGACCAAGGGTGCCAGGTGGGCGCCAGCCCGTGCAGTGTCCTCCTTTCCTCTTTGGTCCTAAAGGAGCAAGCGCAGGCGAGAGCATCAAGCAAAGGCACCCGTTTTGGTGCAACGAGACCAAGACCGGCCCAACGGCAGGGAGGAAGTCATTATGGAGCCCAAGCCAGCGTCACCACCAGAGCCTTTGACATGCGAGGACCAACTTTAGTCAGGATAAGTGTACCAGATGTTCCCCTTCAAAATGGCCAATTGTTGGCGCCCTTCCCGCTCAATATTTGGGAAGAGGCCCAGCACCTTTGCCTATAAATAGGACTAGCCACCCACAGGGGAGATCGGAGATCGGATCGAAATCGGAGGGAGAATCGAGAAGGGAGAGAGAGAAGGGCGACTAAACTCCTCCTAGCAGTTCATCCCCCCAGCCAAGAATAGACCCTCACGAGGCTGTTCTTCCTTGTATTGCTCATCATCATCAGCCCAAGAGGCAATCCACCACACCACACACTGGAGTAGGGTATTACACCACAACGGTGGCCCGAACCAGTATAAACCTTGTGTCTCTTGTGTTGTTCTTTCCATAGCTTAGATCTTAGCGAGGCGGAGGGGTGCAGGTAGGTAGAAGGCGAAATCTCCGCGCGCACCCCAGTGTTCGAACCTCAAGGGTCTGCCGGAACCCAAAATCCGACAAAAGTAAATAGAGCAAAATAAAAATGATGCAAGAAATAGCTTGTTGATGGAAGATTAATATGATAGAAAATAGACCCCGGGACCATAGGTTTCACTAGTGGATTCTCTCAAGAGCATAAGTATTACGATGGGTAAACAAATTACTGTTGAGCAATTGACAGAATTGAGCATAGTTATGAGAATATCTAGGTATGATCATGTATATAGGCATCACGTCCGAGACAAGTAGACCGACTCCTGCCTGCATCTACTACTATTACTCCACACATCGACCGCTATCCAGCATGCATCTAGAGTATTAAGTTCAAAAGAACAGAGTAACACTTTAAGCAAGATGACATGATGTAAAGGGATAAATTAATGCAATATGATATAAACCCCACCTTGTTATCCTCGATGGCAACAATACAATACGTGCCTTGCTGCCCCTACTGTCACTGGGAAAGGACACCGCAAGATTGAACCCAAAGCTAAGCACTTCTCCCATTGCAAGAAAGATCAATCTAGTAGGCCAAACCAAACTGATAATTCAAAGAGACTTGCAAAGAAAACCAATCATACATAAAAGAATTCAGAGAATATTCAAATATTGTTCGTAGATAAACTTGATCATAAACCCACAATTCATCGGTCTTAACAAACACACCGCAAAAGAAGATTACATCGAATAGATATCCACAAGAGAGGGGGAGAACATTGTATTGAGATCCAAAAAGAGAGAAGAAGCCATCTAGCTAATAACTATGGACCCGAAGGTCTGAGGTAAACTACTCACACATCATCGGAGAGGCTATGGTGTTGATGTAGAAGCCCTTCATGACCGATGCCCCCTCCAGCGGAGCTACGAAAAAGGCCCCAAGATGGGATATCACGGGTACATGAGGTTACGGTGGTGGAATTAGGGTTTTGGCTCCATATTTGGTAGTTTGGGGGTACGTAGGTATATATAGGAGGAAGAAGTACGTCGGTGGAGCAACATGGGCCCCACGAGGGTGGAGGGCGTGCCAGGGGGTAGGCGCACCCCCTACCTCGTGCCTTCCTGGTTGCTTTCTTGACGTAGGGTCCAAGTCCTTTGGATCACGTTGGTTCCAAAAATCACGTTCCCGAAGGTTTCATTCCGTTTGGACTCCGTTTGATATTCTTTTTCTGCGAAACTCTGAAATAGGCAAAAAACTGCAATTCTGGGCCGGGCCTCCGGTTAATAGGTTAGTCCCAAAAATAATATAAAAGTGTATAATAAAGCCCAATAATGTCCAAAACAGAATATAATATAGCATGGAACAATCAAAAATTATAGATACGTTGGAGACGTATCAAACAACAAGATCAAATAGAGTTTGTTTAAGGTTTTCTTTGCCACTTTCAGTTTATCAACTGAATTGCTTGAGGACGAGCAATGGGTTAAGCTCAGGGGAGTTGATACGTCTCCATGTATCTACTTTTCCAAACTCTTTTTCCCTTGTTTTGGACTCTAACTTGCATGATTTGAATGGAACTAACCCGGACCGACGCTGTTTTCAGCAGAATTGCCATGTTGTTATTTTTGTGCAGAAATAAAAGTTCTCGGATTGACCTGAAAATTTATGGAGAATATTTTTGAAATATATAAAAAATACTAGCGCAAGAATTATCCAAAGGGGTTCCACCCAGAGGCCACAAGCCTGGGGGCGCGCCCCCTAGGCGTGCCTAGAGGGCTTGGACCTCCTCCGACCTCAACTCCAAATCTATATGACCCAATTAGGGGAGAAAAAAATCAGAGAGAAGGATTCATCATGTTTTACGATATGGAGCCGCCGCCGCCTCCTGTTCTTCATCGAGAGGGCTGATCTGGAGTACGTTCGGGGCTCCCGAGAGGGGGATTCGTCACCATCATCATCACCAACCTTCCTCCATCACCAATTTCATGATCTCGCCGCTGTGCGTGAGTAATTCCATCGTAAGCTTGCTGGAGATGATGGTTTGGATGAGATTTATCATGTAATCGAGTTAGTTTTGTTAGGGTTTGATCCCTAGTATCCACTATGTTCTGAGGTTGATGTTGCTACGATTTTGCTATGCTTAATGCTTGTCACTAGGGCCTGAGTGCCATGATTTCAAATCTTAGCCTATTATGTTTTCATGAATATATTTGTGGTATTGATCCTATCTTGCAAGTTGTAGACACCTATTACGAGTTATGATCCGCATACCCAAGGTGACAATAATTGGGATTATTTCCGGTGATTACCGTAGTTTGAGGAGTTCATGTATTCACTAAGTGCTAATGCTTTGTTCCGGTTCTCTATTAAAAGGAGGCCTTAATATCTCTTAGTTTCCATTAGGACCCCGCTGCCACGGGAGTGTACAATAAAAGATGTCATGCAAGTTCTTTTCCATAAGCACGTATGACTATATACAGAATACATGCCTACATTATATTGATGAATTAGAGCTAGTTTTGTGTCACCCTAGGTTATGACTGCTACATGATCAATATCAACCAACACAATTATCATTGCGGATTGATTGCCTACGAGCTTTCCATATATTGATCTTTGCTAAGTTACTTTCTTCGCTACTATTGTTACAATCACTACAAAATTGCTATGGTTACTTTTGCCACTGTTATCCTTATTTCCATACTACTTTGCTACTAAATACTTTGCTGCAGATATTAAGTCTTTTAGGTGTGGTTGAATTGACAACTCAACTGCTAATACTTGAAAATATTCTTTGGCTCCCCATGTGTCGAATCAATAAATTTGGGTTGAATACTCTACCCTCGAAAACTGTTGTGATCCCCTATACTTGTGGGTTATCATTCATCATTCTTTATTTGGTGCTTATTTAATTATTGAACATATGTACCTGTGAATTGAATAATGCATTGGTTGATTGAATTTGATGGATATGAATAAAGCTATAGTGTACTTTCAAATTCAAAACCGATACAATTTGAAATAGTAGCAATTAAATTATGGTGAAATTACGCTATGCAGGTCGTTACGGCGCACACAGTCAGTGAAACACAAAATGTTTGTGATATACATATAATTTGACACGGTTCACAAAGAGGAAATGTGTGCGAGCATGCACACAGTTGTCGTTTGCGTAGCGTGTGCGACGTCAAACAATATCACAAACGGTGTGGGTAAACTAAACATTTGTGATAGTTGCCTTATCGTACACAATTTGCAACCATGAACTGTTTCTGATGTGGAACGCATCATAAATGTTGCACCACAGAATAGCGTGTGTGATAGTTATCATATACGACGATGTTACGACGATCTGACGTTTCGTAATCCTATCCGACACTCGTACGATGATTAGCTAATCTTATTAATTAGTTATCACTTACGATTCGGGAAAAGTGAATATGTGGGATTGTCTACATACACGTTCTATAATTGTGGACCATTTGTGATAGGTCGCACATCGTAAACATAGCACCATAGAATACCGACTGCAATGGCAATGCAAGCACAAACGAGTTGCAAGGATGAAGCATTTGGGATATTCGAGATATCAGAAATAGTTTTATAGGGACAACTATATGCATCAAGGCTCCCTATCCCCGATGGTTCCTGAGTCGTGTGGGAAGGACCCCCCTATGACACACACACACACTTGGTGATGGTTCAAAACACTGTCATGGAAAGGGGTTAAAAACTGTTTGTATGGCACCTCGCAATACCAATGATAGGTTTGGGCTAAGCATCACATCGGATCTAAGATTCGAGAACCTATACCCCTCTTAATAGTAAGGAGGTTCTAGGACTCAAGAAAGAGAAGGAGAACAACAAAATGAATGCTATGTCTTCAATCGCCTTTAATCTTCACAGCTCAGTCAATTTTCTTTGGATGAACACCGAACTAATTGCTTGTCATCATCAATAAATTTCAAGGGGTCAACTTCTTCACATCAATCTTCTCGCCTACAAGGTTCGAAAGTTATAACTGAATTATCTATATCTCAGATTTTCTTCGGTGAAGTTCCTCGAACTTGACACCAAAGATGGCAGTTTTTCAGTTGAGTGGACTATTTCTCTCTGTGTGCACTAGCAAACAAATCAGTCCATGTCTATTCCTGTCAACAATTTTCAAAACACAAGAGGACAAATATTGCACCAACAGAGATTATAATCATAAGTAGGTATTTGTTCAAGTTAGGACAATACCTTAGCTCCGGTGGACCTACATAACACTTATCATGTCAATGAACGTTAACTCAATGAATCATGGTGAATGTAACTTGGTGATATTCCCCTGTGTCCTCAAGAGTGTTTTGGTCACTATAAGAAATACACCTGGGGCTTGTCCTTAGCACAATTAATGATTGGGCCACTTGTTGCACTTTGCTACTATTGTTACTTGTTACCTTGTTACGAATTATCCTATTATCAAACTATCTATCAAAATATTTAACAGCACTTGCAGCTAAACCTTATTGAAAACCGCTTGACAATTTATTTCGCTCCTTGGTGGGTGCGACACTCTTACTTATCGAAAGGCCTACGATTGATCCCCTATATTTGTATGGGTTCGAAGATCGCGTACTTCGTAAAGATCAACGCCGAGTGAGGCTAGCCCTTCGTGGTCGTATGCCACAATAGCATAAGTTGGTTGCTCCTTTTTGGACCTTTAGTGGGAATTTGGCCTTCGTGGATTAGTTCCTTTGTGGATCTCACCGCCGGTATCTCCTCGATACTACAATCTTTGTGGTTCAAAGCCTCCATTAACATGCAGTAGGATAGCACTAATTGTTTGAACCACCGGAACAATCTTCATCGAGCTTCCCCATTTCTGCAATCCTCTGACATTTACCTTTACTTCTACTTGTGCAACCTTTTTTCTTCGACTTGCATGAGTTGGTTTTTGTTAGACTACCTTCAGAAAAATACTACCTCCATTAACAAATAAAAGATGTTCTTACTTTTTTTCTGAATCAGATGTATATAGAAACGTTTTAGTGTGTTTGTTCACTTATTTCAGTTAGTATGTATCCCTTATTAAAATAGCCAAACCATCTTACATTTGTGAATGAAGGGAGTATTAAATTGCAAAGGAAATCAAATTAGGAAAATAGTCCCTTTGATTTTCTTGTAGTATATTCACGGTCCATCTAGACATATACTGAATGACCCTACAACGAGAACCTTTTCATCTTGTGGTTCTATCATTTTCTGACTTGTGAGCTTAGGGCATCTCTAAGGCGAACCCGTAAACCTCCCGCAACCATCAGGACCATGGAAGCCATCCAATACCGACATGTATCGGTCCATGAAGCAGTCCTGACGTGATTTCTCCCGCAATCCAGAGACAAATGTGGAGGGGGGGTTGCGAGAGTCCAGACCAATCCCAAGCCCACTTCTGGCCGTCCTAGCCCACCAAAAACCTGTCACCTGTCCCTCCCATGCTTTCCTTCCGGTGCACGCATCGCTTACCGCGCCGCAATCATGCCGGCCCAAAGCACGCTGAGGCCAGCATTGATGTCGCGATCTTACCAGAGGGAGGGAGGGCGGAGCTGACCGAAATGACCTCTCAGCAGCAGTCGCTTCAATGCGGACGCAGGTTCACTAGTAGAAAAGGGGGCTTTGGTTCGGCCAAAAAGAGCATTAATACCGGTTGCATTACGAACCGGGACTAATGTGAGCATTACTCCCGGTTCAAGCGGCGAGGGCACGGTACAGGCATTACTCCCGGTTCAAATGGGACCTTTAGTCCCGGTTCGTGCCATGAACCGGTACTAAAGGGAACTGGTACTAAAGGTCTAACCTTTAGTACCGGTTCATGCCACGAACCGGTACTAAGACCTTTAGTACCGGTTCATGCCACGAACCGGTACTAATGGTGCAATTTTCAAATCCTACCCCCCTCCCCCCGTGTATCGCCTTTTCAGTTTTGTAAAAAGCAAAAGAAAATGATAAAAACTTCAAAAGTTAAAATCCTTCGAGATGTAGTTATGTTACCACATCTACTAGTTAGGAAAATTTTGAAACTTAAATTTGGACATGTTTTGCAAAAAGTGTAGGGAAGATGTAAAACGGCTATAACTTTTGCATATGATGTCAAAAAAAAGTATAATATATCAAAATGTTCAGCACGAAAATCCGCATTTGATTTTGACCGCCTACGGCCTGTTTGCAAATTTTTAGAATTCTCAAATTCCAAAAGGAAAAAAAGTTATGCTCAAAATTTCAGTTTTTTTTAAATTTTCGTTAAATCTGGTCAAACTATGGTCAAACTACTTATTCAAGAAGTATTAGTGTTACTAAATAATTATTCAAGAATATTATTGTTTCTAAATAGTTATTTCAGTTTTTTTGAATTTTGGTCAAATCTGGTCAAACTGTGGTCAAAATGTGGTCAAACAATGGTCAAATTACTCATTCAAGAAATATTAGTGTTACTAAATAATTATTGTTTTTTAGAACAATAGTTTCAAACTCAAATAGTGAAATGTGTGACTTCATGCTCAAGCTAAACTCCTGAAGGTTAATAGGATTGACATCTTACTATTATCAGGAAAACAACAAGTGCAGACTTGGAAACGAGGGAGAATAGAACTCGAAAGTTAAGCGTGCTCAGGCTGGGGGAGTGGGAGGATGGGTGACCGTTCCGGAAGTTAGATGATTTGGAATGATGAGGGGTGATTAGAGATTAAATTGAGCAGTGATGAGGGGTGATTAGAGATTAGAGGTTAAAATAATTCAGAAATTGGAAAATCCGGAAAATATTTCAAAAAAATTCAAAAAATAATTTAAAAAATAGAAAAAAATTAAAAAAATCCTTTAGTACCGGTTGGTGTTACCAACTGGGACTAAAGGTGGACCTCCAGGCAGCAGCCACGTGGAGGGCCTTTAGTCCCGGTTTGTATAAGAACCGGGATTAAAGGGGGGGGGGGCTTTAGTAACGGCTCTTTAGTCTCGGTTCCAGAACCGGGACTAAAGGCCCTCTAGAACTGAGACAAAAGGCCCTTTTTCTACTAGTGGTTCCCGAGGAACCAACTCCAGCCGCTGTGCCGCATTGAAGCTGATGACCGGCCCTTTGCCTGGTCCTTGTCGCGGATATTTAAGCCATGCGTCGGAGTTGCACAGAGATGCACCACCCCTCCTCGAGCACCGACCCCCTCCCCTCCCCCATCTTCGTACCTGAGCCCCCTCCCTCCCCTTCAACCCAAACTACGGTAATGCCGAAGTCGTGGTGCTCTGCGCCGGCAGGCGGAGTAGGCGGAAGCTCCTCCTCCGGCGGTTCTTGGCGCCGCCACAGACGCTCTCCGGGACCGTCAGCGTCCATGATGGTCGGCTCCTCCGCCAAGGAGGACATCATCACCTCCTTCAGTGACTAGGAGGAGCAGGCGCTGCCGCAGCTGCCACGGGAGCCACGCAGCAGCCGCCCCGACTCCTCAAGGAGGCCGCTCTGACGGACAAAGATTGAGTTAATGACGGCGCAGTCGCTCTGTGACATGGGGCTGTTGCCGCTATCGCCAGCGCACATGAAGGAGGAGCTGACCTCTTCGCCGCACCACCGCGTCAAGCCCGAGCAGGCATCCACACTCCAGCCGATGAAGGAGGAGCCAACCTCACCCCAGCACAACGACAACATCTAGACTGGACACTGCGTCAAGGATGATCCCGCGTCCCTGCCGCCTAGATGCTAAGGCCGCATCGACGCGCCATTGTCGCCGCCACGCTGCCACCGCCTCGCCGTCAAGGAGGAGCTGCCGCCCGCGATCAAGAAGATGCGGGGCCTCCTCCACTACCTCATCGGTCCCTCAGGCTCAAGGGCTGTCGTCTTTGAGGTGGAGCGCGCGGCTCGGCAGCAGGAGCAGTACGATCAGCGCAATGCTAGTCGTCGCTCTGTGCTCGCCAAGAGCGACGTGGCGCCGGACTGGGTCCACAATGACCCAGACCTCGCCGCCGCGTGGGCGCTCGACCGCTCCATGACCACCGCGAAGACGACCGCAAGGCAACGCTGCCGCCTTGGCGGCGAGCTCGCCAAGATCGACGTGGAGTGGTCGCTCAACGACTGGCACGCCAATGCCAGCCGCGGCAAGGTCACCGCCAGGGCTCAAAAGGCCACATCGGTAGTGGCCACAATGGCACTCCGCACGGCGCAACAGGAGGTGGAGCGGCTCCTCCGCGAGTGTCAAGCAACCGCTGGACAAGGTTGCCGCTGCCCTCCGGCGCCGTACCGCCACTGGAAGGACGCCGCCGCCGCCCCTTGGCACCGACGGAGACGGTTGTGCGACGGGGCAGGGTGGCCGTGCGTACAAGGTGGTCGTCCGATATAGGGTTTAGGTTTTTAGTTAAATGGTCAAAATATCAACCTTTTTATGTAAATTATATCCTAACTTGAATGAAATCCGTCCGGTTTGATTGAATTTCGCCCGGTAGGTTCGAATTTTTGACCGGATGTATGCGACTATGGTTGGATGGTTGCCTCCTGCATCCGTGTCCGCTGATTGGTCCCATGTCCGCGGATGAATGCAGGAGGATTTTTGCGGGTTGCTGTTTCAGATGCCCTTACAAGCCATTCAAAGCAAGCATGTTCTAACGTTAGGTTATCTTCATTACAAATGTTTTAACCAAGCACCTTCTACACATTATTTTCTTTATTATCAAGTACATTGACATTACTGTAGAATTTGTACATAACAGTCGGAGCCAAAAGCAATTCCCATCTAGGAGTGACGGGTTTTTGGCCCCTGAGCTCTATGATTTCCGAATTTTTTTATTTTTTCTAAATGAACCTTTTGATTTTTTTAAATCTCAATAATGCCCATGTGTGTAAAATTTCATGATGAAATATGTTTTGACGCAAGCCACAAACAAACAAAATTATGTGCTTTTTATAGTGAATAGTTCATGGGCTAGAAGAAAATACATGATTTTGTTTTTTATAGCTCTCATAACAATGTATTTCGTCATGAAACTTTACCCGGAGTAGTAAAAAAGAGATTTGGATTTCCATTTGCTTCAAAATCCAAGCCCCATGAAGCCTGGGAGCCAAAAGCAATTTTCGTCAAGACATTTGTAGGAAGGATAAAATTATTATAGTTTTTGTTAATTTTCGTCAAGTGATGCCGGAGCCGGGCAAAACTTGTTGTAGTAGACAATCGGAAAGTCATAATGATAAGGCCCCATATGGCCAACACACCAGAACAACAACCGTCGCTGTTGAAGAGTAGCGTAGATCGGAAGGATCCAACCCAAAGACACACGAACGTAGATGAACTACGACCAGACCCGAGCAAAATCCATCAAGGACATATCCGCCGGAGACACACCTTCACACGCCCACCGACGTTGCTAGACGCACCACCGAGACAGGGGCTAGGCGGGAAGAACCTTATTCCATTTTCAAGGAACTGCCGCAACTCTAACAAAAAACTCAAAGAAACATCTAAATATGGAGCCCTCCCGCTAGTAAGGGCTGGGATTCACAGCGCCACCATGGCCCTAAGGCCACCAAAGATGAGGCGGACCGGCAGCGTTGCCGACAAAAGGTAGAGGAACCCTAGGCTTTTTTGAGAGGAGACAGCGGCTGTGTTTGATTTTTTCTTCTTTACGGGAGGCTGCGTTTAAACTTGGAGGACGCGGTCCTAGTTGATATCAATTTTGGCTCTTGGTTGAATTGCAGCCAATATTTCCTGCAAAATAAAAAGAATGGTAGCCAATATTTTGAGATGACTATGGAATCTAGCCATTTTTTATTTTCTGGAACAGTGGCAAACATATAGACAATCGAAACTTTAATGAGAATGTGGTTTAGCAAAATTTTAGTGGGCTTATGTTTCTTTGTTGAAGACAATCCGAAAAGACCTACTCCCTCCACTCTAGAATAAATGACTTTCTCTGTTAAGTTGAGTCATCTATTTTGAAACGAAATGAATAAACAGAGCATGCTGTCATGGACGGCATCAGGAGGACCATGGGCACGTGAAAAGTAGTACTGTAGTAATAAATCGCCCGTAGGAGTACCACTGGTAATGTGGGACAGTGGGCACCAGCCAATTGCGGACGGCACGGACGACAACAAATGGCACGTCCTCGTCTGCCTACGTGTTGTTTCCCTATTGGATTTTCCGTACGGTCTTCGGTCCGAGGACACCGACGGGTATCCGAGCCTCGTACACTCCCCTGGGTCCCACGCGCATCCGATTGGCCATTTGCCGCAGCTCCCTCGTGGAGCGGGCCCCAGGGGGACGACTTCCTGCCATTACCGGGCGCGTCGCCTTCGAGCTGGCTGCTGCCACTCCCGTCCTCCTGCGCTGTGGTATGGGACACTGGATTTTCTTTCTTAACACAGTACGGTATGGACGCAAACGCATATATATATATATATATATATATATATATATATATATATATATATATATATATATATATATATATTCATCCTAGTGAATGCACATACGTCTTCATAGTGGACGGCAATGACTTCTTCCATTGAACGCGCATCGTCGGAAATTCTAAAGTAAATTCAGGATAAATGCGAGCATCAGGATCAGAATTTTGGTGGAATGAGGACACCACTGTTCACCTAACCATCCAACGATAGGTTGGTTCGCGGACACTGGATTGTTTGGTGCGTGTAGCATTCGTGTAGATGGCGACCCGAAAGTGAGAGCATCTACAGCTAGACTTGCAAATCCGACCGATCAAGCCTCTAATCTCATTCTCACAATCGGACACCTTAATTAGCATACCTCAAAACCATACAAACCCATGCAACTACGTAACAATGCATTACACACATTGTCCGACTACTACATCATAACATGCCATCGGACTACCAAAATTTGGCATGTTTGGCAATGGTGGACAAGATCATCCATGGCTGCCCTTGCCTTTCCCGGCGCCATTGTCGTCCTTCTCGCGGAAGTACCGGTCAAAGGCGTGGTAGGGATCGAGCCGGATCTGCTCATCGCCGGAGCTGTTTGACCTGCCGTTGTCCTCCTTCTCCTTCTTGGGTGGCAGTCCGGCCATGGCACAGACCATCCAATTCTGCTCTGGAGCGAGGGCACATGGTTCCTCTGATGTCGCTTCTTTACAGCGTGGGCACGTCCTTCGAATCCATCCTTGCTAATATGTTTGGCACTTTACTGAGTGCTTGCCTGCCTTCCTCTTTGTAGTCCTCCAAATCAATACTCTTTGCGACACATCTCGAATAAACTCTTTCCTTAGAAAAATGTGAATCAAATGCAATAAACCAAACATACACCGCCGTTCAACCTAGTAAAATGTTGTCATTGAATATGAATGTTTCGAGCGGCCCAACCATTTTCCACATTGTCAAGGCTCACCTTAGGCATGGTCGGTCCTCTCAGGTGAGAGGCACCGCGACGAAATGCAAAACAATGAACCTATGATTATACTATAATATTTTTTCCAACCTACATATGTATACTACAAAAATTCATGCACCCATTTTCCACATCGTCAAGGCTCACCAGGGCTAGCGGCGGTCCCCTTATGCAAGAGGAACCAAGGCAAAAATAACTCTACAAGTATACTACAATCTATATCTTTCACTTGTATAGTCAAAAAATCCATTTTCTATTCTTACGCCAAATACCCAGGTTTGTTGTTAAATTTCAGTGCTAAGCGTGAGGTTAAGACCTCCCATAGTGAAAATATAATGACAAGTATCATGCAACCTATCAGGCCCTCCAACCCATGCAATGCCAACTAGTCATATTGCCACTTGTCATGGTATTAAGTGAGGAAAGAGGAAGTATTGGTATCACCGCATGATGATGTATCATATTAATTCTCTACTATCAGAGGATTGATGGTTGTTGCGAACCAACATGTGGTTTGATAGTTACGAGGACAGTGATATTCCCAACCCACCAGGGTTCAAGTCTCGGACTTGACATTGGTGATCGCATTTCCCTGTATTTATTCCAGGTCTCCCGGTGATATGCGTTTAGTGGTAGGAGACGTTTTTATCGACTACCAAGGCGCCTCAATCTCAAGATGATGTGCTGAGTCAGTCTCTCGAAGGTGCTCACAGGGGTAGGATATGCGCGTGTGTGTGTTCATAAGGGCGAGTGTATAAGCGTATGCGTTCATACTGTGTTTAA